>NW_009954333.1:1012809-1024610 GCF_000747805.2 Chaetura pelagica | reverse complement strand
CAGGTATCTTCACCTGATTTTCTCACTGGGGTCTTCCTTTGTAACCAGTGGAGAGAAATAGGAACCTTCATAGCTTAGATGTGCAGGATGTAAACTCAGTTCATTAAAAAAACCCGCTGTTATAATGGAGGTTTGGGATGAAATAAATTTACATCCAATTATTTCCTGCATTTCCCTGCTTTTATATGTTAAACATTAGTGATTCTGTTTGTTCTTGAAAATATACAGGCTCACAGGGGAACAGGGCTTTTTACCTAGTGAACAGAGATGCATGCTTCCTTCTTATCATCTACAAAACGTACATTGCACAGATGACAGTGCCTAAAACAATAAACCAAGATATCATGATTCTATGGAATCCAGAATTTTTAGTAGAAATTATTCTACTGAGTTCAAGACCAGGCTGGAAGTGAGTCCAGTCACCAGGATAAGTTCATAACAGGACTAAAGGTTGCTTGCTGCTGTACGTGGAACACAGGAACTCTTTGCAGTAAGACCTCATGTAGGACAATATGCATACAGCTCACCATGAGCAGATCAGTTAGGGCAGCCTCTTTTCTCTGTGGCTTGGTTTTCCCAGTAATACAGACTATAAGGTGAGGCAGAGTAAGACAGTTATCTTTTCCATCACAAAGCATTTCTGAGAAAATAAAAAAAAGGTTAGAGCTCTTTCAACAATATGGAAAGATCTTGAAAGGGAAGATCACATTTGAGTCTTTATCTAGGCAGAAGAGGCTCCAAAAAATGGAGTCAGGAGTCAGATGTTACCTGCTCAGTTACTCAGACTATGACTGTTGATCCAGATTTTTTTTCAGAATCATCCAGCTGGCAAGACCACACTAAATCCTGCTGCTGCAGGATTTCTGTCTTCACAAGTTTTGTGAAAAACACTTTGTTACTGATTGTGCCAGAGAGCTACAAAGCTGAAAAACAATTACTCAAGAGTCAAGGCCTTCAACAACACTAATATGGATCCTGTGAACTGGAGCAGACAAAAAGGTTGGTTTCATCTGACCAAATTATAGACATCTGCAATGCAGGTGATTTATGTGTCTTGGTTATTTTCCTCATAAGAGAAAGAGGTTTTGTAGGGTATAAAACATCTTGTCCCATGGGAACTATCTAAAATAGGCCAATGAACCTCAGAAGCACTTCCTTCTCTCCATTGTCCAGGAGGGGAACCAGGCATTACCAGTTTGTACACAGATGTCTGTGCTGTCAGTGCCTGTGGTCAGTTAGGTGAGAGGAATCTAACCCAGGTTAGTCAGACAAAGATGGAGTAAAGGGGGAGTTGAGGAGTCTTTACTCCTTCTTTGTCCAGGGCTGCTGCAGACAAAAAGAACCTGTAGAGCAAGTCTGAGGTAGCTCTTTGAAGCTGTGCAGACTTGTCCTTACTTTCTCTGGCCATTCCTAGAAATTCATCTGCCTACATTTTCACTAACTATAAGCTGCAGACATACATTTTCACACTCCCTGATTCACTGATTATTCCAGGTAGAAGAAAGTGCCAGACTGAGCAATATTTTTTCTGCAGGAGAATTTTCTCTAGATCTCTGGAGTTCTAACAAAGGAACAATTTATGCATCACTGAGTATTATAAAAAAGGGACAAGTTTTTGACCCTTACATCATCAGATGTTATTTAGAAAGAAGCCTAACAGAGAATGATGCTTTCTTGGTTCTCTACTATGAATATTCAAAAGCTGAGTAGTAAATGTTCTCATGTCACCCAAGCATGTTTTTCAGTCCTGTACTATTGCTTCATAAAGCTGGTTCAAGTCCTGAAGTGTCACTTTTTCTTACTCTTAATCCTTCACATTCCTCACGGAGCAAAATATTCTTGTGAGGATACTAAATTAATAAATAGACCAGTTTTTTTTTTTTTTGTTTTTTTTTTAAACAAACCTACTTTTCTTTACATATCTTCTTACAAAATATTTTGGAAATAATCTTTCACAGAACATCATTTTTATGCATATTTGCGTTTATAAATTTCATACATATCTGTATATATATAATAGATACACACCATCTAATCATACCAAGACCAAACACAGGTTGAAAAGAACAAAGAGCTCAATTAATGAAAAATGAACAAGCCTCTTGAAAGCCAGGAGGCTGTGCTGCTTTACAGCAGGAGATGTTCAAAGTCCAGTATTGGATTTGATCATAGCTGAGATGGGCAATGTTTGCTTAAGATTCTGAGCTCTACATGATTTTATTCAGGTAGCCCTTGGATGTATGTGGGTCCTGGTGGCAATAATGTCTAAAGTTTTATTTTACTTCTCTTTGAAGAGTTCCATCCTTTTAAAAAATTATTAATATTTATCTTTTTCTTTCTTTTTAGTGAGATGATGGGGGCTTGTGAATGAAAAGGATGACTTTACTGGAGCAGCTATTTGATAAATGCAGACTTCTATTTCACAGTGGTGCTTGCAGGGGTGAGAGGAGGAATTCTCAAAAGCATAAATGGCAAATAAGCTTCTTTTGACTTCCATTGGGGGCTTAACAGCCTTTGATGACCCTTTTAATAAAATTTAGGTATCTGTAAATGTTAATAAATAATCTATAAAAAGAGTAGAAAATAATGGTCTACAGAAGGAATTGTCAATAATAAGGTATTTTGCTGAAAGGTAGGTTAGAAAGCAGCAGTGTCATCACATCTGAGTTGAAAAGAAACAAAGAAATCTCAGAGTGGAAAATCCTGGAGTAGAAACTAGTTTTCTAGCTGCACATCCCTTGTGTTTCAAATACAAAAAGGGGCAGAAAAAATATATTGGGACTAATCAGTATGAGGATTGAGTGCAACTTCTTTATTCAGCAGATCAATGCAAAATAATATTCACTGCATGTCTGTGTTGATTCTAATAATTATTTACATAGCATCTAGATAATTTAAAAATGTATAGACATCAACTTGCAGAAAGTGGAGTGTTTTCATTTTGATTTTGATATCTTTTGATATTTCCTTTTTGAGAGTGAAGAGTTTGAAAAACAAATAAAGGAAACCATGCCAGACTGGAGAAATACATATCTGTTTTCCTATGAATTTTGGAAAGGCAATGTAATTTGCTTCACAAGATCTCAGAATTTTCTGTAACTAAAAGTTCTGCATTCTGACACTAAATGAATCTGATATACCAAACTTCTCTGGGGAATTTAGGGTACAGACTGAGGGAGATCCCTTCCAGAAAAACCAATTAAAAATAACAAAAATAGCCCCTCAACTTCCTCTCATAAAAGAAACTACACTAGGAAAAAACTAGGAAAGAAACTATTCCCTCTCCTCCTCCCCAAATCAATTTATATTATTCTGCAGCATGATAGTCACATTTTATCACAATACTTCCTTCCAACGCAAGGGTTGGTTATAAGATTTCTTCCCACACATTTTTAGTAATCACTTTTCAAACAACTCCTGTTATAAAAGTCTTTCTTTATGCAGCAGATCAGCTGTAAAATAATATTATCTGCATACCTGTATTTGTACTAAATATTCTTTATGTAGCCATACCTTTATTTGTACTAAATATTCTTTATGTAGCATCTAGATAATTCAAAAATATAGAGACATCAGCTTGCAGTTCCGTGAAGCAGTCAGATTTACCACTTCTCTATATTTTGTCTCATTTTATTCTGTGGCCTCAGGCCTCCGTATTAGCAGCTTTCCCCTCTTTCTTGGATCATGGCTTCCTTTTATGAGCAGCTTTCCCTCCTTCATTTCAGCCTTATTTTACTCTATTTTTTCCTCTTCTCCATCCAATTTTGCATGATGGAAAAAGAAAACTGGGAGATTTTGCTGACACATAGTGTATAAAGAAGCTGTGTGGCAGAAACAGTTGACCTAGTCGTGGTAATCGCACACAGAAATAGAAGAACTGCAGGGTGAAGTTTTTTGATCCATAGCATGGAGCTGTGTAATGATCAATTGCCTGTCTAAATCTGCTCTGTACTTATTATTTTTATGGAAATGTATCATCCCAGCTTGTGTTAGGTATTCTTAGCTCCCCTCTGTCCCCACCCTTTGGTGTTCCAACCACTCCTGTGAGATTTCATAAAATACCCTGAAAAACAAAACAGGCAGCCTTTTGAAAGACTGGTTTGTCTGCTGATAGCAGTTGGAAAATCTAAGCTCCAACTCCATGTTCTGAACACCAGTATTAGAAAATGCAGATTGTGGAGAGCTTAATGGAACTGCCCTACTTTCTAGAGTCATTTGTTTTGATGAGAGCCTGAGTGTAAATTCTGTGCAGAACACAGACAGCTATTATGCAGTTAATTATGCACAAAGTAAACATGTACAATTGCAAACAGCAGAATGCCACCTAATAATGGATAACCTGAGATTTATGGTATGCATGTCCAATCTGTAAAGGCTTCTACTCATGAATCTAAAATGAATGGAACATTACCTAAATGATCCAGAATGAAGGATTTAACGTATTGCTCTACCCCTTATTGCTACTTATTTCCTGTCAGCAGATTTTTCATTTGGCTTTAATTTATTGCACATAAACACTATGCAAATGATTTGGTCATACTTAAAAACATATGGCCTGTGCTTCTGATTACTGGTTAGGCATTTTGTTACCAATTAGTTGTTAAAGTAATCACTTCTTTAATTATACTGGTCAGCAGATAATGACTTTGCTTCATTTACTTGAAAACTAACTGCAGCAAAATAAGTCGGAATGTAAATGTCCCTAGAAAAACCTTGCACATCCTTTTTGCACATATTCATTAGCTTTCAGTTTCATTGTAGGTGTTTTTATAAATGTGATTACAGTCTACATTTATTCTTGCTTCAGGTTTCCTGTGCCAGAGGCTGTTCAGTGCTCAAATGTCGTTAGCAGAGTTGCGACTGCATCAGAGCCCACTAATGGGACTGTTGGCTCACACACCACAATTATCCCTCATCATCTCCATTGTGTCTCCTCTGCAAGGAGAGAAGGGCTTCAAAAATTCAGAACTAATTACAAAGCAGCAAAGAATCCATGTGAACTTCTGCAGTAGTTTGTCAGTAAATGGCAGCTGTTACTGGCTCTTTCTGCAGTTGGCTTTCTAGCTTCATGCCCTCCTCCAATCCCCCCCCCCAACTGTTTTTCTGAGGGGCCTAAAAACAAACATTCCCCCAAACCTCAGGGTATCTTTGGTAGCTTTGCTGTACTACTGACCTGTGACATTTGGGATAGATTACTTTGGATGTTTGAGTGGGCTACCACGTCAAGGGAAGCAGTGCTGCTGTGGCAATCTAAGTCTTTGTTTCCTTCTCAGACTTGGATTATCCTGAGCTGCAGGCAAAGCCTTGCTGTAATCAGCTTTTTGTTTCTTTATACTTTCTCCTGTCTTCATTCTTTTCTTTGCTGACTGCTAAGTCCTGTTAAAAGATTCCACTGACTCAACTGTATTGTACTATCCCTTTTTGCCTGGGGCATTAATAAAAGAACAAGGCAGAAGAAGTGGAAAAACTACTCAGGAATGTGTGTATCAAAAACTGTGTCTACATGGCTAAATAAACTAGTTCCAGGAAGTGGGCTTAAGGACTTGTTCTGTCATCATGTATGTTATTTATTTGCTACCATGTTCCCAGTCATGGCTTTGACACCCACCAGAATTTTCTGAGATAATGTTTGGGTAGAATTTGGGGGTAACCTGTGTAAGGGAGTTCTCATATCCCTGCCCTCCTCCAACAGTATCCCAGCAAAATTGGCATCCTCAGCTATTCCCATGTGCTACTCAGACTATCCCAGAGCCTCCAAAACACCTCCAGTTTCAGGCAGTGAAACACTGATAGACTGCAACACAGAGTTCTCAGTAGTCTAGACATGTTCAGCTGAAAAGAAAACATATAGAGATGATAATCATGCTTTAAGGTGACCGAGGCCCAAGGAAAGATGAATATTAAGAGCTGCAAAGTATGAATGCAGCTAAGCCCAGGGACTGGTCCCTTGCCTCTGTTTTATTTAACAGCAAATACTGGGATTCCATAGGGAGTGATGGAAATGCACCACACTGTGAGATGTTCTTGTCTACAGATGGATAGATGGATGGATTTAGTTTGAATAATCAAATATAATGATTCAATTTTTCCTCCACCTTTCTGATTCTTACACAAGGAAAAATGATGTTTCCCCTGAAAAACACAAGGATTAATTAGAACATTCTGTTCTATGCATCATATTCCCCTTATACATGGCTGTAATTCTACTACAAAAGAGATGCTATTATTGCTAATATTGCCCTGGCTGAAGTGACAGGTGTGCTAAACTCTATATTTTTCTTAATACAGATCACAATAAGAAATTATTCTGGAATGGTGAAGGAAGAGCCATGGTGATGCTAGGATACATTGCTGTTGGCACACAAGCTGTTTAGTTCAAATCTAGCTTGTATAGTTTTACTTTGACTGCAATTCAGACATGCTTGAATACATAACATGGCTGATGTTTGAACTACTTAGGCACTGTTGGCTTTCCAAACAGTATGTTATGACAGCACCTACCCCTGCAGGTAAAGGGGAAGATGTTGTACTGCCACAATTTCTTTCAAGCTGTGCATTCTCCTTCCACAAGATGTTACATCTGACAAAAACACACAAACCATCAAAAATACTCAGTTATAAAATTAGTAGTAGAGGCATATTGTGTGAAACAGCGAATGGAATTGAAACAAACTGAAGAACTAGCAATCATAGAAAAGAAAAACAAATCCAAAAGTAAGGAATTAGGTATGTCTTGCTTCTTGGCCATTAAAGGTTAGAGGTCATAAATGCGTATTGCATTGCATCATTCCTTTATATTACTTTTATGGTTCTGCCCCCTATTCTTACACCTTTTCCTGAATCCATGGAGTAGAGGGAAAATCGCTTTCATTTTTGGGAGATAGGAGACACTTTCTTTTCTCCACTTGTTCCTCTGTAATTGAAGCTAAGAATTCGATTGGTCTTTACCAGCATTTTTTGCTTGCATAGCTATTTAAAGATTTTTTTTCCCCTTCCATTAACAATCTTATCTTTGATTGCTGTTCCTTTCTTCTGGATTAGTCTGCTTTCACATCAGATCTATTCTTGTTGTCATTGTAGCCTGCTGTGTGAATCAGGTAAGCCTGGTAAGATACCTTTACAGTGGCAGCCTTGATTGTGTTTACTTGGGTTATGAGGAAAACAAGAAGCTTAAAAACCAATCAGCTCAGAGGCTTGTGAAAGAATTGGCCCCTGCTGAATCTACAGTACAGAAAAGGCAGAGGATTTTACACTTAAATTGCAAGTGTCTTACTGATGTCTCTTGCTGAGGGGAAACCATGTCATGTTGTTAGCTTGATCCTAGTAGTTTTCATCTGTCTAATGTACTGCTCCAACAGTGTGTTAGACCCACTTTGCATGGAGGGAAAGGGCAGAACACTGCCCAAGGCAGTGGGGAGTTAGGCCTTTACTCTTTACAAAAAAGCTGTGGAAGTGGGACAGTCACCACAGCCAGGCTTCAACTTGCATCTCAGCAGCCAGGCTGACAGGAAGAGGCACATCTGCACCATCCTCTGGGGCTGGGGGGACCCCTGACTTTGATGGCAGCTTTGCAGCTGCAGCAGTTCCTGCCCTATACCCAGCTGTGTGAGGGGGTGACTTCTTCCAGCCTGAAGCCTACAAACAAGCATCCTCTGCTAATTAAGAACAGAGGAAGGGGAGATCAGAGGAGTTAGTAAACGTGAAGTCAGTGCTGTGGCCAGTTAGTGTGATATTCTTTTTTGTTATGCCCATGAGTATATTACAGAAGTATTGGCAAATCTTATCCTGCCTGTAAGGAAGTGGGTGGCTGACATGGAATAAGAAAGATTGTTTTATTTTAGCTGTTCATTTGAAGCCTGCTAACACTGGAAATGACAAAATTATTCCAGATGATGGTCTCTTGGGTGCTAATTAATAGTCTTGAAGTATTTTTTTGTTGACTGGAGTCTGTATCATAAAATTTCCCTTCAGCAAAGGAATTCCTTGTGTTTTAATAAATCTGGCCCAGGGTTTGGGTAATCTTGGATGAGTTGCAACAATGACTGTCTCTATGCTTCTGATGGTTTTCCTGTTCCTCCTGTTCCTCCCCTCTTCATCCCTTGAGGTCTTACCTGGGATCTGGAGTATGTCTTGGACACGGGCTGGGCTAGGATTGGCTCCCTGCTACAGAAAGGAGTCAAATAGTGGTGCAAGAGAAGGGAAGAGAAGGATGTAGCAACAGTACTGGCATCCTAGAATTGGGGCTGTCTTGGTGTTGGACAGAAATGTGGCCAAATAATAAATGTGGAAGAAGGCAGGTAATTGGTTAGTCATTAACTTCCTTTCACTGAGCTCATGTCAAAGTGTACTAAGGTGCAAAGATGGTTTCTTCTTTGTATCTGATGTTCTCCCTGTCAATTGTGAGATGTCAGCTTTGGACTTGAATGAACAATATCTTTAATTTGTTTATAACTTCTGCTTGTTTTACCATCTGGCATGAGCTGTGCTACACTGAATGTGTTCTCTCTTATCAAAATCTATCATCACTTTGTGCTTACCATGTAGTTTATCACTTTGCAACCGCTTGTGTAGAAATCACTAAAACAAGAAAATAAAACAGTGATTTAAAAACCCCTTAAACTTTTGTTGCAGCCATTCCTACTAACACCTGAGGCCTGAATCCTTGTCTGAAATCCATGTAACTTTAATGTTCTTTTTGTTGTCTGTGTATCTTTGTTGCTCTATAGTGTTATTTTAGAAGAAATGGTGTATTTTTGGTTTTGCAAAACAGTTTATCCCTTTTATTTTACTTCCACTTATTTATCTCTAGTTTGAAAGCAGTGTTTATTTAATACACCTTCCTGCTGTTTGCTTCTAGTTTAATTTGACTAGTATCAAGTTCTATTTTTGTTGCCTGAGTTCTATGTTATTTTTAGGGTAGTGTTTTAAAGTTTTGTAACCTGGTTGAAGTGCTTAATTTTAAGTACACATTTCATTTACCTTTTCTTTCAAAATCTTATCTCCATTTTTTTTCTCCTTTAGCTTTATCTTGCATCTTCCTTTATGTTTTAAACATACACCATTTCTAGTGCAGAGCTAAAATACTGTGTATATTCTTTTTGCTGCTGTTACCTACCTCTGGCCACAGTAAGTTGATATATTTACTTTTGCGGGGTTTCTTCCGGGATCTAATCCTTCACACTGTATCAGAGAGGAGTCTGAACATCATGAAAATAATAAACAGAAGAGATTTCACTCACGGACCAAAATTTTTAGGGAAAAACTACTTTCAAAAGGCACTTTTGCAAACCATTATATCTAACAGGTTCAAATCTTTGAAGCATCTTAAATCTGGTAGCTTTAAATTTCAACTGTCACTTCTAGTTTCACCTTTTGAAGCTTCTTTGGCTTTCACATAGATGTTATATACTAATAAATACTTTTCTGACTCCTCATGGAATAAAAACTTACCTCCTGGCAACATCAATGAACGAAAAGTAACTGATCTGACCTGTTGATAAAATTTCCAACAATAAGCACAGACCAAGGCAACAAGTTCTGTCCATGATGCCAGGACAATGACTGAACACTTCTTTTTCTCCCATGACATGGTGAATGATAAAATTATTGTGCCAAGAGTGCTTCTGTTCAAAGTGTTTTGACCCACAACACCATGTGTTCTTGTTCTGCCCTGATGAATTCAGAAGTGGAGCAGCCTTGGGGATTCTCACTGAGATGTTTTGGGTACAGCTTAATAATGTGCTAATTCCTCACAAGAAAGGTGAGGTTAGCTACAGGTATTTTCTGACTTGGTCTCAATATTACCTTGCTTTTCAAAGAGACAATGCAGAATAAAATTCAAAATACCTACATTTAAATATGGTAACTCATCTGTGAGATCCAGGTTTCAGTTACTCTGGCCAAAACACAGAAATCCTTAGACTTACACTGACAACAGAGTGACTATGACCAGAATGTAGCCATCCATGAATGTAAATGACAATCTGCCTGTTTAAAAATAAATCCCAGAGGAAGTTATAAAAATGCTGTGCTCTGTTCTAAAGCAAAAATGTACAGCACAACAAAGTAAATAAAGCTGAATGACTCTTTATTAATTAATTGATGTGAATTATTAGTTCCTCCTATCTTTTAAAAAATCCTTGGTTTCTGCTGTACTTTAGTTGAAGAGAAACATCTAATACCTAGTCAGAAAACAAAAGAACCATTAGATGTTGAGTCTTCTGATTCTCCAGCTAAAAATTATGAAAAAAGATGTGACTTTATTAGCTTCAAATCACACAAAAAAAATTATTTAGTCTCATGGTGTAAGAAAGGGAACCTGCTGCTATTTCATAATAAGATCCTTGTTTCCTTGGATGTTCTTTAGTCTGTGGTTTTTAATTTTAGAATTTGAAATTCCCTGATCAGCCTGCTTTTCTAGGGACTAGGACAATACACTGCCTTTCCAAAACCAGTATCAAAGGGCTGTAAGTATCCTAAAGGCATCTTTTGCCAGAGATCTGGATATCCACAAAACTACAGCCAGGTTTTATTTTGGGCTTGGAACACATGAAATATGGAAAAAGTAACAAACCACTGTGTGAAAGTGTGAAAACACTTATAATCACAATAAAGCCAAAAGGAGACTGAAAGAATTGTCTAGGAGGTGTTAATGCTTGTGCCAGACAAAATATTCTTAAGATCAACATTTCTGCGCTGTAAAAGCGCAACAGTTTGGGTTTTTTTTTAATCTTGGCAGGATATGAAGGGTTATTAAATAACAAGATTTATACACATATCCCCTGAGTACTGGGTTGGACAATCACGTTATTGATTGGCCACCATGATGGCACTAAACCTGAACCTCCTTAATGTCATCATCCCTAATCTGCTCTTGATTAGACACTATGAAGCACCATAGCCATGATCAGGTAGCAGCAGAGAGCATTGATTGAGCAAATCAGTCTGAAAAGGGTCCCTGGAGAAGAAATTAATTTTCTAGGCCAGAATTATCATCTTTGTGCCTTTGAATCTATACTAATAACATAACAGGTGAGGAAAAAAACGTTTCTCATGCTGACAGAAAACACACATTTCCTTCTTTTCCTCTGGGTCAGGGTTATTGAATTATGAGCCAAGTATTACTCAGCCCTTTTGCAGAGAACAAATTGGATTGATAGTAGGTAGACTTTAATTTTTATGTATCTGCTCTATGACTGTTGACATATGTAATTATTTAACATTGCATTTGAAAATGTTTATAAATGTCTAGATAACAAGATATTATTAGTGTCCTACAGAAAAGTAAATCCCATGCCAACCTCCCACAGCTTAAGCTAATAACATTAAGGCAAGCCTGATCTTAACAGATTCTGTTTGTGGCTAGAGCTCCAAATCAATGATATCCCAGTCTGTGATGCTGCTCTGGAGAAAACCAAAACCAAAAACCCTCTAACATTTAGTTCAGCAAATTAAATTCTGTATTAAGCTGTTGATGACAGTAAAGAAAGCTGATAATTTTATTTAGCTTGGGCTAAATGGTACCACTGTTAGGCTCTAATGCTTGAGAGAGAGAACACTCAGGGAACTGAGGTGAAACGATTCAGAGCTCTTGCAGGCTGAGATTGGTATCACAGACGTAGTGACACCAGCTTCATCACATTAGTACACTGCTGCACATCATGTCTCTCTTGGAAAGGCTAAAGGGATAGAATACCAAGCTCTTTGCCCCTGGAGTCTCCCTGTTTAATAGGATAAAGTGGGAGGCCCAGGACTCTTTCTTCAGATTCCCTTGGTAAAAATCATGATCCAAACTCCTAAAC
>NW_009954333.1:1002416-1012746 GCF_000747805.2 Chaetura pelagica | reverse complement strand
ATTCCTGGAATATAAGCAAAAGCTTATCTGCATTGATCTATATGGGAAATTTGTTCATCAGAGCTGGAAACAGGCAAGCCTTGAGATTGCTAAGTGAACCTGTGCTTTTTTACTACAGGCAAATGCAGGCAGCTCAGGCCAGTTTCTGAGAGGTGCTCACACCCAGTGCTCACTATTCCTTATTCAACACAGAGATGTTCCTTTTTTGATCCATACTGGGTAAGGTCTTACTCCCTCTGTACCTCCTTGCAACATACTGGCATTGCAATGTAGGGTTAGTGGTGGCTGAGGAAAGGAAGGAGGAAGGTTGGTTTTGACCTACTGGAAATTCTGGGATAAGAAACTTCCGTGAAGTGCTTGTTTCCCATTTCTGCTTGGTGTCCTGGTGCCAAAACAATTTGAACTCTCAGGTTTGCTTCCACAAAAAAAAGCTTCCACAGCTTCCCTGGGCAACTTGTGCCAGTGTCTCACCAGCCTCACATTAAAGAGTTTCTTCCTAATGTCTCACCTAAATCTCTCCCAGTTTTAATTCATCCCCCCTTGTCCTCTCACTACAAGCCCTTGAAAAAAGTCCCTCCCAAACTTTCCTATAGCCCCTTGAAGTACTGAAGGCAGTGACGAGATCTCCCTGGAGCCTCCTCCAGGCTGAACTACTCAAATTCTCTCTGTCTGTCTTCACAGCAGAGGTGCCCCAGCCCTCTGATTATCTCTGTGGCCTTCCTCTGGACTTTCCCCAGGAGCTCCATGTCATTCTTATGTTGAGACCTCCAAAGCTGGACACAGGACTCCAGGTGGGGTCTTAGGAGAACGGAGCAGAGGGGCAGAATTAGCCCCTGGCCCTGCTGGCCATGCTTCTTTTGACACAATTGGATTACCATAGACAGGAAAATGTTATGATCTAGAAGGTGTTCTTGGAGGTTTCATGAACAGAAAATACAGTCATAGACCCTGAATCCAAGGTTTGTTTCACTATGCAGCTCTTCTTGATGTAGCATTACCTCATAAGGTCACAGTAGCAGCCTGAGGTCTGCACCTGGCTTATTAAAGTCTCCATCCAGCCCGTTGCTTCTGTCAGGAGGAATGACAGAGCAGAAACCGCCCCAGACACCATGCCTGGGCAAAATCCTGCAGAAAACTGCTGGTACCCAACATCCCATAGGTAAAAGGGTCAGAATTGATGCCTGTTATCTCTTTTCATGCTTCGGAGACTACAGAATTGCTAATGTAGTGCAACTGTACCAGGAAATTCATCTTTGATGAGGGCAGCTCTTGGTCTGTGCAGGGAATGTACCTGTTGTTGGGGAGGCCACCTGGCCAGCTGTAGATTTGGTTACAGCAGGAGTTGCACTGTCTGTGGCAAGGACTGCATGGTGCTTGAAAAACTGCTCTGGAGGGTGACTTCAATAAAAGGAAAGATTTACAGGCAGTGAGAAGGGAGATGGGCAATTTGCTTAGATCTATCTAGTAGGAGAACATATCGTAGTTTGCTCCTACTGAGTGTTGATTACGATAGGATGAAATAAAATACTGCAATTTCTTTTTAGTGTGATAAGAACAGTGTGTGTGGGGAGGGGGGGGGGAGGAGAAAAAGCTGTTGGAAAGAATTCAGGGTTTTAAAAAATTCTGAGAGTGAAAAGTAAGCTTGTTTAGCCAAGGAAAATAATTAACCTAGGGTTGTAATGAATTATTTGACATATTTGCTCTCACGTTTTCTTGTATAGATATTTAATCATCAGATTACCTCCAAAGCTTTCAACCCTCTGCTTTTGGCACACTTTTGGAAGAAAAATATTAATTTTGGGCTTTTAAATATATTTGGGCTTTTAAAAATATTAATTAGGGCTTTTGCTTAATACTATTATTTCACTGCCAGTGAAATATCAAACAAATCATAGAATCTTAGAATCATAGAATCTTAGGGGCTGGAAGGGACCTCGAGAGATCATCTAGTCCAAGATGGTCCAAATATGGTACAGTGGGAATTTGCAAAACATAGAATTGGATTTTTGTTTCATATAAAAATGTGGAAAGAACTATAATAAGATGATACAGTGTGGTATCAGGTGACTAGCATGTTTAGGGTGCTTCATATAAGACTTTCTGGGTAGTGATGTGAAAACCAACACTCATTTATCAATGAATGCTTGATTTATTCTGGCATCATATACATAGTAAGCAGGAATCTATTTTAAATGTTTGCTGTGCACAGACAACAAACTATTAAGCTACCCATCCAGTCACTGGATCTCATTTGTACTGAATATACAGAAATCTAAAGTGTTGTTAATTTATTTTACACAAATTTTGATCTTCAACCTTTTTTTCCTCACAAAGACTAATTAAAATAGCAGTAAACTCACTCCTTATGAATACAGAAGAAAAAAACAAATCTCCTGAAGATCCTGATTTTCAGCAGCACACACTTGGCTCATATTAAAGTCAAGTCCAAGGTATTTCCAAGATTTTCTGCAATTGAAAAGAAATGCTCAAGCTTCAGGCCATCTTCTTATGGATGTCTGAGAGATTTGCAGAAGCTGTGCGCCTGTGGTTCCCTGAATTGGAAATCTCAAACATGTTGTCTCATTGTGCCACAAATAGGAAAAACTTTATGGTGCACAACAGAAAAGGGACAGTCTGAATCAGTCAGACTGAGCTCACGTGAGGGTTTTTTTTGGACAAGAGAAAAACAAAGTTTAGATTCTTGAAATATGTATGTGGACAAGTTAGATGTTTCCTTTCCATGTTTATAATTTTCCAAATTTGATTTCCATCTCTCTCTCTTTTTCTTCTCTACCACTCTTGATTTTGTTTGTTTGCTTGTGTGCTTGTTTTTTTTTTGTTTTTTTTTTTTTGTTTCTCCCCTTATCCTAGAAGTCAGTTAGGAAAGAAAGCAGCAACAATTTGGAGTGACTGAAAACTAAAAAAGAAAAGGAAAACAAATAAACAAAAGATGGACTCAGGTTTCCCAAGATAAAACACTGCTTGGGAGGAAAAAAAGATCTGCTGGTTTTTTTTTCTTCTCAATGAAAATCACTGGTGACTTCTATTTTGTTTAAACCATATCAAGCTGCTTAAGCACAGAGCCACCAAAGGGGATCCTCAGTCCCAGTATGATCTCTCTCACTGGAAAGAAGGAAGAAAACACTACAGAGAAGACCTCATCAGAGAAAACCCTGACTCTAGATGTTCTACATAATTGCCATTTTTCTAGTTGCTTGGAACTGTTCCACACTGTCCTGTAGATTTTCTTGAAAGCAGTAAAATAAAAAAACTACCCACTCGCTTACTCTAAAACCATTGAGTGAAGACATGCACATTTGAACTAAACATCTGGAGAGCAACATAAAATCCAACAACTGTGCAGTCAGGATGACTCTATTACATCATCATAATCTCATAATCACACTGCTCTGTTGAGCAGAATTGATATGTGAGTGGAACTGTAACTTTTTAAGATAGTCACAAACCGTGTTATAGAAAGCACTGAAGTTTCATGCTTTCTTTGCAACACAGGAGTAGCTAAAGGGTAACAGGAGTAACTGTATTAACATAAATCTGACAGATCTGCATTGTAATGTATTAGCAATGAAGCAATTAACATGATCTGAACACTATGCCAGTTGCAGATGGCTATAAATAAGCTAAGTGTGAAATTTATTTTTACTCCTGTGTTTTAACAAGATGAAACTTACTAATTTTGGGTACTTGCTGTTTTAGCATCAGTGCTGCATTAAATTGGTTCCCTCACTCCCCTTTATCATGGAATAGGTAGATAAAGAAAGCACATGGATCCATTTTACTTGAAATTGAAATCCCCCTCCCCCTCTACTCAGCCCTGGTGAGACCTCACTTGAGTGTTGTGTCCAGTTCTGGGCTCTCCAGTTCAGGAGGGACAGGGATCTACTTAGGAGAGTCCAACAGGGGCTATGAGGGTGATGAAGGGGCTGCAACACCTGTCTTGTGAGGCAAGGCTGAGAGACCTGGGGCTTTTCAGGCTAGAGAGAAGATTGATGTGGGATCTAATGAATGTCTATCAATACATGAAGGCAGCAAGAAGGCAGGGACAAGGTCTTGTCACTTGTGCCCTGTGGTAGGACAAGGGGCAATGGATTCAAACTGGAGCACAGGAAGTTCCACCTCAACATGAGGAAGAACTTCTTTCCTGTGAGGGTGACAGAGCCCTGGGACAGGCTGCCATGAGAGGGCAGAGAGTCTCCTTCTCTGGAGACTTTCAAGATCTGTCTTGAAAGTCCCAAATCCCTAAACCTTAACTCAGCTGGCTGGGAATTGAACAGAGATTATTTAGCTCTGTGTACAGGTGTGATATTGTTACTTAATAATCAAGACTATTTACTGAAGCTTATGGAACTTGATGTGTATTAAAGCCTTTGTAATTTATTTTTTTTCACAAGCACTTATTTTCAGATGACCCTGAAAGCACAATATTCTTTATAGTCAAGGTGTGTATAAAATGTGAAGTTTAAATGTATTTGCTTCTGACCACAGTCAAATCGGTTTAGTTTGCAGTTTGGCATGGAAAAAAAAGGGATTTAAAAATCTATTTATTTGTTTGAAGGATTTCACCCCCACTGATAGGGAAAGGGGAAAAAATGTTTAAAATTCAAATTACCATGAAAATTTCAACATTAAAAGCAAATTTCCAGTAATATCCTAATTTTTCAGATATTAATAAAATCTTCTGGTCGTGATTTCCACGTGGGTAAAAGAGCAATTATTTTTTCAGGTACAGCCTTGTAAAGGTTTCTTTCCTTATTACTATCACTGTTAGTGTAATGCCAAAGGGATTCAGTCAGGTTAGGGAACCAAAAATAAATAGTTAGGGTTTCCTAACTAAATCCTTTAGGATTGATTTCCTCATCTATTTTACATACTGGAGCTAAATCTTCCCTAAAAGATGTGGACAATAGTGTAAACACATCCTTCTCCTTCATGCTAAGAATATTCTAAATTTATCTGCAAAAGCCTCCTATTCTCTTTTGTAGTTCCATTGTTCACTGGTCATGCCCAGTGACTTTCTGTCTCACTGCCTTTTTCAGGCACTTCAGTAAGGCCCATGGGCTTCTTCTGGAAAGGTTTTCACTAGAAGCTGACACATAATGCAGCTCTATGGTAGCAAATATTTAGAACTATTTTGCCCTTTTAACATGACCCTGGAGTTTTCCTGTATTTTCCTTTCATCTGATGAAATAACAAGGTGGAGGTGACCATCACGAGGGATTCAGTCTATTTTAGGAGTGATAATTAGGTCAGAATAAAGAAGGCAGGAGTGGAAGGGATCACAAAAAATATTTTTGCCTTAGGACAAGTATATTACAAAATGAAATATCATTTACTGAATATTTAGTAGTAAAATATATTTGTTAAGCACTTAATGATAATCAAATCACTGTTTGTGATGAAAAAGGAAATTCTATGTTGTATTTTAATAGATGTCACAGATCTGACTAATTAGCTGTGTGATATTAGTCTACCAGAAAATACACAGTTAAATCAAATGAAGTTTAAGAGATAAGAGAGGAGCAGTAAAATATAGAACCACTTGGGAAGTATCCGAAAAACAGTGTGGGACCTACTGTGGGAAGGCTTTCTATTTGAAAGCTCTGCAGCTGGTCCTCCAGTGTACAGTCTTTCCACGTCAAATATGCAGAATTATGGGTAATATCAAACTAGGTGTGCTGGACTAATTGATAGGACTAAATTACAGAAGATAAAACAGAATTCCAGCTGGATTGCTTTTCACAAAGATGTGTGGTAACTGTTGTAAACAGATTTGCCTGGTACTCTTAGCCTGGCTGGGATGAGACAACCTCACATTCAAAGAGAAGATTATTGTGTTCTTAAAGGAAATGTGCATTTTAGCATTTGATTGTTCTGACACTTTGTGGTGTGTGTTATATGCTCCAGGTGAACAGATAACATTCTGTTCTGGAGAAGCAGTTTTCTGAGTCATAAATCAGCTGGACTTGTCGATTCCTGGAGAGTCTTGGCTCAGCTGGTTGTCTTGTCTTCCACAGAGCTGGAAAACAGATGGGGCTCTAGTCAGGGAGTCTGAGCAGATGAGGGTCCAACCCTTGAGACAGGTGAAGGACCCTCAACCTGTCACTGAAAAGAGCAAAAAGGAGTACAAACATGAATCTCAGCTGGTAGCATGGAAAGGAAAGCACGCTGGCCTGCTGTACAAGTCATGTTTCAGGTACTTAAGGGAGCAAAGCGTTGACAATTTGAGAAACTGCACTAATAAATATGTATGCTAATATGCCAGGTACAGCAGCGCAAGAACACGAGGGAATTAAGTGTCAAAAATATGCAGAGGCATTCTAGGTACTGGAAGAAACTGGCCTCTCTGGAACTGCTTTATAGTAGATCACTTTATAGACGGGCAGTTGCAGCTGCCAGACAAATGTCAGCATTTGAGGCTACAGTCAGATGCAGGGAAAGGAAGCAGAGAGTTTGATCTTTCTGTTATGTTGTTTTATATACAGGCTGTTCACTGGCCTCCCTCCATCCTGGAGGAACTCAAGTGGCATTGAGTGTTTTGGCAGGGAATGCACCAACTAGTGTCTAGCACACACTACCCAGTAAGAGCCATTTTTGTTATCTGCTAAAACTACAGCCTGGGAATATATGCTGTTGAGACATTTTGCTGTTTGAAAATGCTCCAGTTCTAAGCCTATAAATAATGAATTATAATATCATCTTCCTGAAACATTTTCTTTCAGTTCCCAATGTGAAGATTTGATGTTCAGCTGACATGAATAGGATGTAAGGCAAAGGGGGACGTGAAACATTTGATAGCTTTTCCATTGCATGATGTTAATATTTCAACATGGATCTTTGGCTTCTGAATTTTGTTTCACTCACATTTACATGAAAATGCTCACCTATCCACTGTACTAAAAATGGCTGTTTTCCTAGTGAAGACATAAAAAGGACATTAATTTCTGACTTTCTTTTAGTTTATATCTTATTAAACAGGAACTCCCTTGGAAAAAAAAAAAGATATCTTCAATTTTTTATCTACAGCATGATCATTTGCTAAATCAGCTTGTGAGAAACGTCTTTCATTTTTAGCTAGTTTGCTTCACTCTGAAAATGGACAGAGAAAGAGAAAGATAAATTCATTACTCTGAGCTTCAACATGCACAGATAGCTGGGATTTCAGTGGCAAGCTCCTGACTTAAGATTTGAATGATAAGTATTCTCTTTCCTGCCCCATCACAAAATTCCCATCTGGATTTATGAGCAGGTTCCCAAAGATAGTCTCTAATTGTCAGAATGGGACTGAACTGCAAAAAAAACACTTTGGCTACTGCAGGGTCAAATGGTGCCCTTGACTTCCAGAGGGATGGCATTCAGCTGAAGCCCACAGCCCAGAGATGAATGCTGTACCTGAGACAAATCTCCTAACCAGTGCATTGAGTAAGGAGAGCACTGTGAGGACAGCACCATGACATGCACATGCATGAGCCTCTGCATCCTCTTACGTGCTGGCTGTGAGTTTCTAGAGATGTATATTGAAGTGCATCCCCCTCCAGGACAGAGATGTCTTACCAAGCTCTTCCAGGAAGCTGTGCCTCACCATCCCACATTATCAGTGTGCTTGGGATATGTCCTCACTTTAGCTACATTGCAGAACAGTGCACAATCTGCCAGATTGCAGAGGCCTTTCTGGGATCAGGCTTTAAATTGCATTTGTTCCTTTTTAGACAAGCACTAGAGTTGCTTTGGGCCAGATAGTGGCAAAGGAGAAGGGTAAGGAAGCACTGCTGGCTCCCTTTCAGGAGACCACTTATTGTAGGTTTGCTCCAGGATAGTTTACATATTTGAAGAAACATTTCCAGAGGGATGGGTACTCTAGGCTCTCCTTCCTAATTGAATGCTTCCACCTGCCTTGATCTGCTGGGCAGTTACATGTCCTTTGCTTTGCAGGTGATTTGGCAGGGATGTGTGAACTCCCTCTGGAAATGTACATGCAGAGTTTCTACAGGTGTTTGCAAGCTGGTGTTTGAAATCCTCAGTCTAAAGGGAGCATTCATTAGCTTCCTCTCCCACTGCACACACTTGCACACACACACATTCACACTCCCTGTCAAAGTAGTTCTTATGACCTCAGACCACCTGATGAAGGATTTAAAATAAAGCAACAGTCCCTCAAGCCATTAAGAAACCTCACAAGACAGGATTTATGATAAACAGATGGCAATGTCATGGTTTGCAGATCTTGGCTGTGCTGATGTGTGAAATGTGTCTCAACCAGCTCAGCTGGCAGGAGTGGGTGCTTCAGCCATTCAAAAAACCAGCAACCAAGGTACTTAGACTTTATAACCAGTCTTATGTTATTAATCTGAGCAGTGCCAGAGCAGAGGACTGCTCATCCTTTCTGTTGGAAGAGTCCCTGATACAGCTCTGGCCTGGGACATTTGTCACCGTGCCAGTAATTCCCAAGTGCTGCCTGAGAGCTCAGCACAGTTTGGGAAGCATTCTCATGTGTGTTTGCATGTGGCCAGTCCAGTATCCAGACCATGGATACTTCTCTCCTTGACAGTAAGCCTCAGGGTCTTGAGCACATTCTGTTTCCAAGCCTGGTTTACTCATCTGCATTGTCCTGAGATTGGAGGCAGCAAAGACAAAGGGGATTTTAAAAGCCCAATTCTAAGCACTTCTGCTCTACCTAAAACTTACTTTGGGTGCCTTCAAATACATTTTTAAAGCCAGCTGGAAACAAAAATATCCTGGTGTTATTTTCTGGTGTAAATTAAGAAACCAGGGCAGTGAGTTTACCAACTTCCTACCAGTCAAATCCAATTAAGACCAATGATGTGTGTTAAAAACATGTATTTAAATTGGTGCCATAAATGTGGACAGGAAACAAAGCAAACAAAACACAGGGAGAAAAATGCATCTGTTACTGTTATGCAGCAGAGGTAATTCATGGGTGGTGGTGGTGAAGGGTAATGGGATGGGGAGAAAATCATATTTGAGTAGACAAAGGTAAGAGCATTTTAAAGCTTACCAGTCTGAATTTATTGTGCTTCTATGAGTGTGTAAAAGAATAAATACAAATGCTAAAAACAATGAGCAAAGACCTCAAGAAGCACTACTGACATCTTGTTTTATCTGAAGCTCCATTCTTGCTGACATCTTGTTTTATCTGAAGCTCCATTCTCAAAAAAAGATTCTTATACCACATATTTGATGTGCCTAAGGCTGATATAGAGCCTTTTATTACACATAATTATTTTATCTACCATATTTAATAGAGACTAATAAGATTTAACTACTGTGATGAGATAGATTTCAGTGTAATTCCTTAGTAAATTCACTCCCAAAAAAGAAATGTGATTTTCTGGAAGCAGAGAAAGCATGAAAAAACTTTAAAAGCCCCCCCACAAATGTGGCATTTTGTATTGACTTGAAAATGTGTCAGAACAGATCCTTTACGACTGGGCACTGACAAAGCTTGTGTGTTCAGACACTGAGATACCCCTTAAAAATTTTATTTGATAATCACATTCCTCATATATTTCCTTTCAAGAATACAATAAGCTCATATAAACTATACTATGTCAAAAACACCCTCTAACCCATAAAATATTGAAACCAATGATAGTATTGATCTTTTGAAAAAGCAGACACCAAAAAGAATTTACTGCTGAAAGAAAACACAGACAATCTTTAGTAGTTTATTTCCAACAGCTTTAGATGAGGAACATTTAGAGGAAGCAGCTCTAATTCTACAATGGAGTCTATATTAAGACTCTTGAAGGAACTACACGTTTAAGATAAAATACAGCATAACCATGGATTATAAATAACAATAATAATATATTTCTTTATTCTAAGATTGATTTTTTTGTTTTCTTGTAAACTGAAATTCCTTCATTGAGCTGGTATAAATTGACTCAACCTGGATACCTATTTCTCTCAATGTACAGGACAATCAATATCCTATCTTGTCTTTTTGGGCCTGTTATTTGAGTCTAAGTAAGAGACAATGTTAGTCATTAAAGCTGTTTTTTTTTTTCAGTCTGAACAGAATGAATCACAAGACTAAGGCCACAGTAACTCCTCTGTCCCCAATCTGCAACACTGTCCCAGAGTAATCCAGATGTTGAATATTTATCAGAAGAATTGGTCAAAGAAAAAAAAATGGTGAAGGGAGAAATGAGGAGATAATCTAACTGGAACACAGTTTAAGATGGGTCTAATCATGTCAGTAAGCTTTGTTATTTATGAATATAGAGGAAACTTTCACTGGCAGGGTAAATAATTCTATTTATCAGACCTTACCCACATCAAGTTTTCAATT
>NW_009954333.1:978951-1002371 GCF_000747805.2 Chaetura pelagica | reverse complement strand
TAAACTAATGATTATACAAATAAAGATACCTTCCTTCTCCCTTCATATTTGGTCTTTCACCCATGCACAGGGTGTACTAGATCTGCCTTTCAGCTTCCAGGTAAATATTACTAAGGAGTCATGCCAAGCCAACTGTAATTCTTTCTCTGTTTTTCTACATGTGAAATGTGTTTTAGTTTGGATGTGATTTCTGGACACATAACTTTCACAGAAAGGTACAAGTTATTTTGATTTTTTACAATATATTTATCTATTATATGAAGACCTAGGTACCTCTACATTTTCCTACCATGAGGACTTTGTAGTAAGAGTTGGAGTACAGTTTCACTGGAACCCATAGCACAATTGCTCAGAGCCTAGTGATCACTGCCAAGGCAATAGCTCCCATGGGGTGGGAGGGAGCAACAATCCCTTATAAGCAACAACCTTGTGTTCAGGGTAAAAATTAATCTCAGCTCTCAGAAGAAAAACATTTCAGGAAAGGCAAAAGATGTGAATTTTGATATAGGCAAATAAAATTGGATTGAGAAGTGCACTCCACATCTCACTCAAAAAATTCATTAGGAATAGGAAAAGGTCTGTGTAAAAAAGGAACAACAAAAGTAGAAAAGAGAAGGAAGAGAGAGAGATGTGCAGGCAAGAGACACACATGAAAATAAACTGTATTTTATGGAGTGTAGAGTAAAAAACAATATACTTACTGAGTTCAGAATAATGAAGTAATGCCTGCTACTATGCTGTTCTTTAGTTATTTGCACTGATAAAAAAATATAGAACTTTTAAGTAAGAATTAGCCTGTTACATCAGTTTTAAGTTAAGAGCATGAGACTGCTCCTTCAGATTTACTTTGACCTGTGACTTCCATATTTAATCTATAGGACTTAAAATATATTTATACCTGCCTATTGGTGTGCTTCCATTCCCTATAATTCTTGATTTATAGACCCTGGCAAAACAAAATTGGGATGAATTATGCAATGCTTTATTATGACATAATGTAATAACTTTGCTATGCAGTAAATGTTTGTTCAATAGAGGATGTTGTTTACAGTTCACTTGTAAAATCAGGAAATCCATGATTTTCTGCTTGGGTTTTATGTTATCATGGAGCTTATAAGGGTCTTTCCTTCAGTGTCTGCTACTTGAAGAAGTATGGGGCAGCTTTGTATTTTTTAGATGTTGTAAGACATCAGAATCCTTTTAATCCTTTATGCTTCATTAAAGACTGTGAGGGTCCAGAAAGTGATAGAATATTCAACAGAGACTGTCCCCACCTTTACTTTGCTGAGGATGGAAAATAGTAATGAATATTTATGCTCTATATCTTGCCTAACTTCTCTTTTGAGTTCCATGTGGACTCAAGATAAGTTGGTAAAGGACTTTCTCTGTTCCAGTCAACAGCTCAGGAAAATGGGGAAGAGAAGGGTTAACCTGATATCAGGAAATGTTGTTCCTTTTAAAATCTCTGGGTATCTGCCTGTGTAAACTTTTGCAGTCAGGTGCAGCCAAAGAAAAATCGGCCACAAAGGGAATTTATCATTTATTTGAGCTTGGCTGAATGATGATTTCTTAGCATCGTAGTTGCTTTTTTGATAATGCATCTCTTCACTCTGAGAAGCAGATATTCTCCCTCTGGTATAAAACTGATAGGCAATAAATCTATTTAATATCTTGTAGTTCTGTGAGTCTCTAGCTGAGAATTTCACCAATACAAATTATGCTCCAGATCACATTCTATGTTTGCTCATACTCGCTGGAACATCAAATTTCAGTGGCAACCATCTTTTATTATACACACCACTGGATGAAAGAAGAAGCAGAGAATATGATTCAGTGCAAATATAGTGAAGCTTTTGCACAATATTATCCCTCTACTTATCCAATACTTTATCTTTCTCCTCCTACTATGAACAACAGCTACTGTCCACTAGGATAAGTTATTTTTTTCTAATGTTTTTTGTGTCTGTGTTTGAAAATGTGAATTAATACACACATGCTGGCACTTCATTATTTTTTCCCTTGAAAAACACTTTTTTCTCTGATGTAAAATTGTTTTCCAATCAATTTTTGCAATTGTGTTAGAGATCTCTAATACTGTACCTCTAGAAATTAAAGGTGTGTTTTGTAGAAGGCACCTTGAAGATACAGGGCTAGAGAACTCTCCACTAAGAAAAACAAGTCAATCTATTAAATCATTCCAAGGTTTTAGGAAGAAATTTAAATTCACAGCCTTTATACAACTATAGGTTTCTTTCCATTTATAATTAGCACTAGGGAAGCAAGGATCTGTCCTTCACTGTAAGGGTCTTTGATACAAACAAAACTGATGAATCATAGTCATAGAATCATTAAGGTTGGAAGGGACCTTAAAGATCACCAAGTTCCAGCCCCCCTGCCATGAGCAGGGAACCACTAGACCAGGTTGCACAAAACCTCATCTAACCTGGCATTAAAAACCTCCAGGGATGGGGCATCAACAACCTCCCTGGGCAACCCATTCCACTTCCTCACCACCCTTAGAGTGAAGAATTTCTTCTTAATATCTAATTTAAGTTTCCCCTCTCTCAGTTTAAAACCATTTCCCCTTGTCCTATCACTATCTTCTCTGATGAAAAGCTCCTCCCCATCTTTTCTATAGGCCCCCTTCAAGTACTGGAAGGTGTTCTAAGGTCTCCCTGGAGCCACAGCCTGTTATCCTTAATGCAACAATGCAAAATGAGGTTAGCAAGAGATTGTGCAGTTGTAGATTAGCCTTTTGAAAATCTGGACTTTTTTTTCTCAACCATTCATGTAATTTTTAAGGTGTATTTCAAGAATGAAGATTTCACAGCTGCTCTGTGGTGGACTTGCTTAAATAATTACATAGTTTTTCCATATTGAAACAATTCCAGGTGCATTTTCCATATTCTTCACTTTTCTCTCTCAGAATTGTAGCTAAATAAGTAAGCATTGTAATATATTTCTGGAAACACCAAAATTGGTTTACTTGTGGTTTATTTATGTTTTTTTTTTTTTTTGAGACATCTAAATCTTAGTATAATAATTTTATTATTGTAATACTGAGTTGTGTGCTCAGCATTCACTTGCAGCTGAAGGAGCTTGTGCTGGCAAACTATTTTAAAAAGTAAAAAGAGAGAATAATTTCATATCAGCAGTCAAAATTTGGCAAGTATTCTGAAGATTTCAGTTCCCAGAGGGCCGTGCACTTCCGTTCTGCTTTTTACCTTGCAGATTTACATCACACGTTTGAAATGGTAATAAACTCTCTCCATGTTCTCTTAGGTACATTGGTCTTAAAAAAAGTCCTGAAACCTTGTCAGGCCAGTGCAGCAACTTTCAAGGGATGGCTCCTCTAAGGTGAGTTTCAGTGATTATTTAAAGAGCTGTTATGTATGAATAGCAGAAGGTCTGGTTATGTAAAGAAAAATAACAATTCTTTGTTCACTTTCTAGTTCAGACTATCTGTTGTTTCATCTCATTTTTCAGAAATTCACCTTAAAAATTTAGGGGATTGCTATGAGTGTTGATTCTTTTTCTAAGGAAAAGAAGACTATGATTGATTGGCAGGGTTGTTTCAGCTCTATCTGAGAAGCTGCCGTCTCAGGTTAAGAGCAGCACTTGAGGAAAACAAAATGAAAGACCAAGATGTTGGAACAATTCTGTCTTCCTTACACATGGCAGGTTCAGCTGTTTCTTTCCTTTTTGTTGCTGTCATTTTTTTGTTTGGTTGGTTGTGGGTTTCTTGTTTGGTTGTTTGTTTTAATACATCTAAAAGCTGCAGGGAACAATTATCATCATCCTGGTTGAACTCCTGCATAACCCAAACTACACAATTTCACCCAGGGACTCTTGCACATAACATAACAGCTTGTGATTAAATTACTAGAGCATGCTGAATTGCTGAAAGTCCTTACATGGAAACAAGTTGTTTGTTCCTCAGAAGTTCACTCTCTGTCGCTCTACAAGTGTTAGATCTGTGGTATCACAATGGTCTTTAGCAGCAGTTTGCTCTGATCCTGCCATAAGGCGATTTCAACTCTAGGTGAGCCATGAGAAGGCAAATAGGTGTTGGTTTAAGCCCCAACCAGTCTTCTGGGATCCTGTTATGTTCAAACAAAAAGAATTCATGTGATCAAATAAGGCTCCAGCATCTTCTTTTGAAGGGATGAGGGTGAAGAAAGATGAGGGTGAGGAAGGCTCTTCTGGGAGAGTGCTCTGCTAACTTAGCTCAAAGGGCACTGCAGTGCACTGTCTCTGTTTCCAGACAAGAGGTGCCTTAGAGATGATTGTCTGCAGAGTGAAGACTATCTCTACAGAGCACCCCATTAGGTGTGCTAACAGAGTGAAGAGCAAGAGGAATGTTTTGCACAGAATATATCTGTTTACACAATCTTTTCTTATTTATTTCCCCTTAAGATAGGCCCTTTTCCTGTAATTGCTTTTGGAGTAAAAAGCTGCCTGCACAGAAAAAAATAAATGTAAGACTATTACAATTTCTTAGTACTGGCAATTTTTGCTCAACTCTTTCCAGTATAGATGAGTAACAGTAACAGGGCCATTTTATAAATAATTTTCCAGAATCATCTCTGTTATCAGAGAACATTTGTGCTGAAACCCTGGAACATGTAACTTAAAACAAGGCTTGGGCTAATACTGTGCTGTTGTAATTCATGAAAAGATTAATGTTCGCTCTGGGAAGCAGTGTATCCAAGTGGAAATTTGACAGTCAGTTTAAACCAAAACTAGCCAGACAGGCATATCCTTTCAGTTTGAGACTGGGCCCTGTGTATCAAATCCTGTGAAGTGCTGAAATCTGGTAATATAATGTATTTCTGGAAATGGAATGACTTGGAACTTCAGGAAAAACCACATGGAAGGGAGCAATAGCACTTCTGCAGAACGTCATTGGCATTATACACGGCTGAGACTCTTTTGACTTTTCCTTGACTATTTAAGCAGTGCTTATTTCTGTTGTCAAAATTAAATGGATACCCAAGCGCTTTGCTGCATTTAAGTCAAACTGTTTACTGGAGGCAGTTAATTAATTCTTTCCCAGTGGTTTCATTAAGTCTCTATAGTTATTCTGTTAATTATTTTGTTCAAGTGGGTTTGTTAGTGTGCCATTCTCTTATCTACAAAACCAAGATACAAATAGGAATGTATTCTTTTTATTCTTTCCAACAGCCTTGTGTTTGAATGTATCCTTGAGGGTGCACTTTGGTACCTCTAAACCAACATATAAAAGGGATTATGACAAATAAACATCTATGTATGGATTATATTTGTTAAAAAAAACATTGATGAAGTCTCTCATTAATGTATTCCAAGGATTTAATCTTTACAATTAAATGTTTAGGATTTAAAATTGTGTTAATGACACCAAACTCAAAGCACTCATGGTTAAGTTAATCATCCAGGCATCTGCCAGTGTCAATGAAAAGAGGGAGAGATGTACTGGCCTAACAAAGAGCAGGGAACTAGAATAGACCTTTCAGGTGGCCAAAATTAGGTGAGAGAGACTTTAACATTTCAGTGTAGGCAGTCATTATAAAATACTACCCATTTGTGGCTAATGCACTCCACGCTGGCTATAAAGTGTACTGGGGATAGCATTGCTCAAGCTTTTCATTGTTCATCATTTCAAATATCAGTCTGTAAAGTGGATATGATGTTATTTGGGATGAAATGCTTATTTTACTGACATAAGGGACATGAAATTATGGCTTTGAATAAGACTTTCTTACAGCTCTAATATCTACTGCACTGTCTATCTCATGTCACCTAATACTCTTAAAAGTTTTTTTTTACATCAACTCCCAGTTTCTTAAAAATTTAGAAATGACATTTCAATTTAAAGCAGTGTAACTGAAGAGTAACACTAATGTGTGCTGAGTAGAAGGTATAAAAATACTGATCCTGGTTATAAATGGAAATGACCTAATTATTTTGTATTAGGCCTGCTCATTTTGAAAGTACTGTTAATGGTTTTAAAAAGAGCTATATGAAGAATAAATGTTATGAGGATTTGGCTTGTTTTCCTGAGTTTTTTATTTTGTATTTTGAGATCTGAATCTGCTCACTTTGTCAATAAAATCCTTTAAAATCCAAAATGTGTTAGTGCAATAAACAGTGTCCAGCATGTAGAAATATGTTAAGAAACTATAAATATATTTCTACTGCTGTCTCATTTTTATTTTCTCACCTGAAATGTCATTCTATAGCAGATTTTATAGACCATGAAGGGAATTGATATAATTACTTTGGTTTCCTGCCATCTCTCCCATAGGTCAAGCCAATTAAAACACAACTCAGGGAGACACTATTCCAAACTGTAACAAATGGCACCATGGCATAAAACACAGTAGATGGAAAACAAATTGGCTGGGATTTAATCTTTGAAACGAAATTTAATATCAACCATGTTTGACTCTGAATCACCTTGAAATTTCCTTCTTTCTTTTGATTTGTTCTCATTAAGAATCAAAGCACTATTCTGCTTTTAGGCCATGTATTGGCATCTTGTTGGTCTTTGAATCAGTTCCCTGCTGCAGCTATTTCACTGCTCAGCATTTCCCTTTGGTTGTAAGTAGAGTCAGTTGAAAGCCAGAATTTCTGATTTATGGTGTATTGGGAAATTCTAAAATTAGTTTTACTGCAGAGAGTAAACCTCCCTCTCACCCCACTAAGAAGGCCAATGAAATACACAGTTTTCAAATGTTCTTGCTGTGTGAAAAATTGTAAGGTTAGCAATAAAAGAAACTGTTGGGTTTTTTTGTTGTGTTTTGTTTGTTTGTTGTTTTGTTTTGTTTTTCTTCAAGTGAAGGTTGAACTCTGAAGACAGGAAACCTGATTTCCCTGATAGCAGACCTGGGGCAGTCTGGCAAAAAATGGGTTTGCCAGTAAGTTTCTATCAATGCTGTATCACAAGGTGCATGTGCAGGGTATTTCTCAGGGTGGATACTTTGTCCTCTATGTCTGTAAGGTCCTAGTGGACTGACTGTAGCACTTGCCAACCAGCACTAAATAGTCTCTGGGCAAGACTCAAAAGTGAGATGGACCAAGGAGAGATTCTCCTGACACAATCTGGATGTGGTCAACTTCTTTTGGAGGTGGAGAGCTTGCTATCAAGAGGAAGGCCATTGGACAGAGTGTTTGGAAAAAAAAAACAAACCTCTAATTTTTTTTTCATTCCAATTTATATTAGAGCTCTTCAGGTAAGATCTGGTTTTTGATGAAAAAGACTTACACACCTCTCACCTCAGCTGGGACCTTGAGTGTTTCTATTAGATTAGAAAAGTGTAGCACTGAAAACTGGGCTCTAAAATCAGGAACAGACTATATGGTTGCTTAAGACAGATCAGGTTCACTCCATATCATCTAGGGTTTCTTTCAAATACAGGCTTTTAAATTTCTTTTGTTTTTTTTTGTTTGGTTGGTTGGATTTTGTTGTTGCTTTTTTTGTTTGTTTGTTTATTTGTTTGCTTTTTTTGTTTTTACACAGTGTATTCCAGACAAGGTAACTTTATTTTCTGGTAAGTACGTCCAGACTGAAAGCAGCTTAATCATGGTTACATGCTGCTGAGTCTGACTTTCCATTGTTGCATTTATTGCCAGCATATCTCATCTTTCCATAGACAATGGAAATACAAGGAGAGTGGAAGTTCAGTTGTATGCAACCAGAATAAAGCAGCTGCATTGTAAATACAGTCACCTCACACTTCTGGAGGACAGGCAAACAAGATCAAAATCCAGAAAAAAAAAGAAAGAAGACTATTTTCAAGTAATGAATAAATTAATGTCAGGATATGCTATTCACTATGATCCTTGAGTGTACATTGGAATAGTCTCTGATGAGCATGAGCGAGCAAGGCACATATGCTTAATTTTTAATCTCATCTATGGGTTAGTCCTTGTAAAATAATAATTTTTATTAAATCAGATTCTGGTAAAGAATGAGCTCGTCAAACTCACATGCTTTATCTGCTGTGGCAATTGATGTCAGTATGATAATGCCATGCCAGCAATGCTTAAGCTAAGAGTTTTGTCAGTTGCCCCATGATAAACTTCAGCATTTGAGGGATTTTTTCATCCCAGATCATCAAATCACACCTGTCTGACATGCCATATGCAGTTCTCAGGGTCTGAAATGTTCTTTTGCTCCTGATTTAAGCTAGCAATAGAATACTTGAAAGAATGAAGGCTTAGAATCATTGATTGCAGTGACTAAGTGACTCTGATTAAATAGATTCCAGATCCTGGCTGTGGACAGCTGCATTGAACTAGGCAGTTTGGATGGGTAAAGGTGGAAGCAAAAGAAACCTTGAACTTTGTACCAGTGTAGGAGAGCAGGGCAAAGAGGAGAGCATCTTATTTTCCAAATGTCTTTGCCCTGAAGGAAGTTGCATCTTCAACATGTTGTTGGTATTTGGAGGTCAAGCTCAGGGGCTCCTCTTGCTTGACTTTAGAGATCTTCCATGTGTGTGGCTGCAGGTGGGCTATGAATGAATAACTGAATCCTGTGCCTCACATGGGCAACTGAGCATGGAGTGAGCAAAAAAAAGAAAAATATTCATGTTGGCAGGGAAAGCAGAGAGCTTTACTGCAGGTGGAACAAACAGGAATTCATAGAGATGGACCTGAACGTGTCCTTTATTGGCACAACTACGTGGTAAATTATATTAATGGGGACTGGTCACAATCAAGTGCTTAGCAAGGAAAATATCTTTTTTTTCCAAGTATATTTTTCCATCCTATCTTACATGTACAAATTATTTCCATTCTCTCTCAGTCTTTCCTTTTAACTTACATTAATAATAAGATTTTTTTGCAGGAAATTACATAAATAATTTTTCTATCTCTTTAGACATATTTTTCTAAAAAAAATAAAATTAAAAAATCCATATTTTAAACTTACAGCAGTATTTTTTCCCTGTACCTAAAGCATTCAGGGAACATTGCTCTTAGGAATATTCAATCAGATTTATCATCCCAGTGCTTTTACATATCCTTGTATCTAAAGAACCCTCTCTAAATGCTCAAGTGGAAAACATACATACATACATGCATACATACATACATACATATATATATATAACAATTGACCATGAGGAAGTTTTTGTTTTCTTTAAAATAAAAGCTCTTCCCTTACTCTCTACTTCATGCTGGAATTAATGCCTTCTGCTGCCTTGTCTTGCCTTATAACAGTCAGGAAACAATTTTGCTGCCACACGATGCAACTAAATTATAAGGCAGAGGGTCGGTGAAGCAAATGTTTTCCAAGCAAAATGTCTTTCCTCCAAAAAATCAGGGGACAGAAGGTAGGATGTATTATCACCACCTTTCCAAACTCCCCTCCTCTCCCTCCCTACTCCGGATTTCGCCAAAGTTTATTTGAAATTATACAAAACTCCAGTTTTCTGGAGAAGGATGCCATATCTTCGTTTTAAAAAAACAAAACAAAACAGAACGGTACTTCAAGTTTTTTGTCTCTCCTCACTTGAAACTGCCACAGACGCTTGCACAGCACACACAAGAGGGCAATAGTGAGCTATAAATATTTTCCAGCTTACCCTCAGCATTTACACTGCAGTGCCTCTCAGGCGCTCTAGGTTCCTCTTCTCCCTAACTCTAGGCAGTTCTCACAGTATAAAATCTTTGGCACAATAGGACCAAATTCATTGATGCACTTTTTCCACTGTTCTCAGGGATTTAGTGCATTTCTAACATCTAGATGAAGTTGGTGACTTTCATTTCTCCAGAATGTTACTCTATGATTAGTCTGAACTACCCCAACAGTCCTGCAGTGCTAATGCACTTTTCTCTCACTCTGCACTCACTCTGCAATTTTGAGTAATGGCCCTTGCCAGCATTTGTAATACCAAGCAAGAGTGAGCAAATATGAAGGTTTATATATTTTGCTTTGAAACACTTTTAAAACCAGTTCAACCCCAGACATCAACTTCAGACACCAAGGGCTGGTATGAGCGGAGGTTATACCTTGTTTCTGGATGTAAGAATGCAATAGGAGTGGCAGAAGAGGTAAAAAGAGGTGAGTAACGAAAATTTCTCAGGAAAATGTAAGGGCAACATTTATATTTCTCACTTTAAATTGTGACATACCTTCCTAAATAAGCATTTCTGCCTTAGAATTTATAAGGAAACTAAGAAGCACTTGCTGTGTTTCTGATTGCTCTGTGGCTTCAATTGAATGACAATTCCAAAACTAAGAGGTTCACCTGTCCCAGGTTTGTAAAATTTTTGTGCTACTATCAGGGGACTGCAGGTAGAAACAATCTCTTTATTCCTTTGACCTCTGCCTCTTGTCATATGGATTTTTTTTCCTGCTTAAGATAGCTGCAAGAATTAAGCTTTTCTGACAGACTCAGAATGGAGGAACAATTTTTTTCCCCCATCAGCTGCCAGTTCTTTTTGCACTAGTGTAGAGATTTAGGGAGCAAGTCACTATGACCTTATGTTTGTATAGAGCATTATTAAGTGCCAATGAGAACTGATGTCCCTGAGAGGGGAATATACAGGTAATACATAAGAAGTGCTTGAGAAGAACTTTTCCCCTAAGCTTTCCTTTGGCATTGGTAAATGGTTTTTTACATTATCAGTGGCATTGCACTTTAAAGGAGTTTTTAAAGTGAACTCTAGCACTGAACTCTAAACACCAGATCAGGATGTCTGATCTAATGACAGCTTCTTTCCCTGTTTTCTGAGCTTAGGCTCCTACAAATGTCTGCCTGATTATCCTTTACTTGAATCTATTCATGGGACCACAGTTGCTACTGACAAGCCTTCAGGTTGAGAGCCCGTGACAAGATGAGGGCCCAAGCTGTCATAGTTTCTTTTGCCTTTCTATTTTGTGGTGGAGGATAGGAGCTCTGAACTTGTTGCATAATTGACTTTTATATTTAATAGACTGCCTTCCATTACATCAGCCTGCCCCTCGGGCCCTGCTAAAGCCCTGATTGATTTCTAATAGCTTTTAATGTTAATACTGTAGCCTGCTGCTATTTTTCAGTGCATTCAATTGGTGCTTTTCTGTATCAGCTTCCTAACACATACCCAGATAGTGAAATAGTTTGTGTTTCTGATTAGGAAACACTGTGGGAAGGGAGAAAAACACCCAGTATAGGTTTTTTTCATAGCTTTTAATTGCAAGTGCCAAGAGAAAACATTCTCACCAAACTGCCTACCACAAGTCAGCAGTCCTGAGGGCTAAGCAGCAAGCCCTAGGATCTCACTAGTGGGCTCAGAGGACACAGCAGTTATGACTCTGTCCAGAAAGGTCTGCTTTTACTGTTGCTACTTTTCACTGATTTATGTAATCTTTGAAAACTGCCTGGGGTCCACATAAACTTCAAATAAAACTGCTTAAGACTGAAAGACCTGCCTCTGAAATGCTCGTCCAGCCGGCTAGTCAGCAGAGACCTGGGAACCCCATGGTTAAAGGCATTTCACTGGCTGATACCCAGGTATTCTGCTCCTACCTGGCCACCTCCCAGCCTGGAGAAAATATTAACGTCACACTTCACTCCTGGGAGCTCAAAAATGGTGCAGTGCTGATGTATTTACCCAGTAGAGGGGAAGCTTGCTGATGCTGAGTGTCCCAGCGAGAAGACGGAAAGCAAACCAAAAGAGGCTGGGCTCAGACTTGGCCAGAGAGCTGCTGGCTGACTCCTCGCTTCATGCCCTGACACAAGTCCAAAATGATCTTTGGGCTGATAAACTAGCTCTTCATACGGACCAGTGCCTTCCTGGTGCTGGGGGGAGTGAGTAGCAGATGTCCATGAAACAGCCAGAAAGCTGTTTCTGGCCAGACTGATGCCTGGCTGCCCCATGGCATCCTTTGTTGTGGATGTGCTGTGCTTCAGTGGGGGTCACCCAGCTGCAGCCTCCTGTTCTTACTGGCTCCCTCTAGGCTCCTGCTTCTGGCCTGGTCTCCCTGCTGGTACCAGGTCTGCCTGCTCTCCCTGGTAGCTCTCAGCTGTCAGCTGGAAACGGGTGAGGAGCAAGGAGGGGGCCAGGCACAGCCCCCTCAGCAGGTCTAGCATCCTGGCAGCTCATCCCTCAGACTGTTGCAATTACTGCTTGTCTCTGCCATGATTAGAAAATAAAACAGATTTCTTCAGTCTGGGCTTCTTCCCACAGTTCCCACATGCATCTTCCCATGGCAACTGGTTTTCCTTCTGTTGATGGCATAGTCTCCAGTGAAATCTGTCTCCTCTCATTACTCCCGAGGAAATCTCTGGAAACCTCAGCGACTCATGCCTAGCTCAGTGGACTGGTTTTCTACTTTGTGTTTTCAAAACACAGTAAAATAATAATAATTGCTTACTGCTCTCTTTGTGCTTCTTAAGTAATACTGCCTTTATTTAGGGAAAAATGGCATCTGTTAAATCCAAATCACATACGGAGTTCTTGTCAAAGCCAACATTACTGCTTGGGAGTTCTTGGCTTTTGGACTCATGCTCAGTCCTTCAGGCCATTTAAGCTCTTTAGGAATCAGAAAACTACTATTTAAGGAATGTGTATTATGAGATGCATCAAACTCTTCAAATGGGGAAACAAAAAAAGTCCTTGACAAACAATGCAATCCCTTCAGTAGCTGTGAAAATTAAATATCCAGTGAGTTACCCATCTGCATAGGGTTGGATACACTATGGAGTTGATAAGTGATGATGTTGCCAGTTAGTATAGTTTCAAGCAAACTGTTAATTAAGTTTTTGGCTTAATTTTCTCTGCATTCCTGTACCTGTTTTCACAAACTCATATCAAAAGAGTTGCTGCAGTTTTATGCAGCCATATGCAAACTACCACTGCATGACCTTGGGCCAGCTGACAGGTGCCATATTTATGACAAAACAACATTTTTAATGGAGATCAGATAGTACAGTGAGAGAATCTTCCAAATTTCATAATTTGTCAGTCTTCAAAACAAGCAATAAAATGCATGCTCACATTTTGCACACAATAGTACAGCAGGTTGGATTGTGCTGATTACTGAATTATCCTGGGATTGTGATTTAAACAAAACAAAGCAAAACAAAATAAATAAAAAAACCCCTCCAAACCTCATTTTAGTGTAACTGTATGCATGAGATTTTAAGCCCACTGCAGTCAGCAAGCATGATTTTGAATCTTCAATTGATGCACACAGATCAGCCTATTTCTGAGAGCGAGGTCTAAAAGGAAAATCTGATGAAAACAGCTGATTACTTTATATGGATCATGAGCTATTTTTCACTTCAAGCAGCTGTTTAATTTCACTCATAGCATGTTTCTCTGATAGAAAAGAATAATCCAAAATAATGTATGATAGCAGAAGAACTAAAATGCTTAATACAAGCTTCTTGTAAAGGATTCAAGCATAAGCAGAACAGTATTTCTAAGCTCATAAATTTACCGTTAGCAGTGAGTTCCCCCTTGCAATGACAAATTAGCCTTTAAAAATCATGCAATCAAAAGCACATCACTGGAACCTGGGCAAAGATCAACCAGCTCTAAGTGGGAATCCTACCATGCTCCCAAATGCATGGCATCATTTTCTCAGTGATTGTGCTGGAGCATGGGCTGTTTGAAAGGATTATCCATTGCTGATGGGTGCGTGTGTAGGTGTGTGTGCTGTAGGCGCGTGTGCTGCTGCAAACTGTGCATGAATTAAACTTCAGAAGCATTCCATTGAATGCTTTTATTTCTTGGAGACTGTGGCCTTCATCTTTGTAACAGTAGCCAGCTACAGTTCTGCAGAGAGAAACATTTTATAGGCACTGAAGAAAAATAAAACAATTACAGTGACTTTTGCCCCCTCTGTTCTCTGAATACAGGTTTGTGTCCTAGGAGGGTTGGAAAGGAAAGCTTGAAGTGCACAGATGTGGAGTATCTTTTGTGGCATGTGTACATGATCTTCCTATGTATCACTGAGCATGAAAGGGGTGTTTTGCTCTGTCATCCATGCACCACTTGTCACCACTTAAATACAAATTGCAAACATTTTTGAAGGCAAATGCATGCCCAGAAGGATTTCCCATCCTTCAGAGCTCAGGGTGCCTGTTGTAAATTGACCCAAGTCCATTCTTTCAATTGACAGAATTTTTCTTTTCTGTCTCAGGAAATGTAGATGGTATTCATCACCACACAGCATGCTAGTAACTCAGTGAACAAAGGTTTTTATAAAAATCTAAATAATTCAGTCTCCTTATTTGAGTGTCTGTCTGCTTGTTAGGCTTATGTTCACAAACTGGCTAAAATGCTTTAGCTTACAACACAAGACACAGCTATGGTTTTAAACATGACTTTGGTGATTGATTTCATTACTGGTTGTTGGGGGCAAGTTGTTGGTTTTTTTGTTATTATTGTAGTATAACATAGATAATAGAATTTATAAAAATATATAAAAATACATATTTGATATATATGTATGCATCTGTGTGTCTTAGTGTTTGTATTTGTAAACAACCAGAATTGTTATTAAGTGTCACAACCTAGACCTTACTGAGTGTCTGGTTGCTGTGTGACTTGTTATGGTTCATGGATTGATTCCTGGTCCAAGTCCTGCCACACATTAGCATCACTTGGGAGCTATAAAGAGGTATATGTTTCAGCTAGTGACAGTTAAATGATGGTGTAATCTCTCTCACTGTATATTGTCTTTTAATTGGGAGCTAAGTGGTATCACCAAGGAAGCCTAGAAACAATGGGGTGAAACAAATGCAGCCATTTCAGAGGGGTAAAGAATCTGCAGTTCAATGGACATTGCCCCTTCATGTCTGCACCTTCCAAGCACAATAGATGTAGTGAAGTCATCCCCTGTTAATGTGCCAAGGTTAGGGGTACACCAATATCATCTCTCTGCCACCAGTAGAACCTCTCTGTTGCTCCTCTAAAATTCTTCATTCCTCTCTTGAGTATTTGCACAAATGGAGCTGCACAGATGGTGATGTTTGGATACAATATTTCAACTTGCATCTATTTCTTAAGAACACAGTCTTGTCATCCCTTCCCATGAAATGTCTTGTTTTGATTTATTGATTCCAGCAATTATAACTGGTGTCTGGGTGTGGAACACTAAACCAGATTCCTATTCAGTGCTTTAGAAGAGGGAAGTAGGCTCTTTCAATGCTTGTGTTGCCACACTTAGAATGAGGACAGATGCTAATGACAGCAAACAGCCTTAACTTCTCTTTATCAAACCTGTATCAGTGGTTGCCTGAGGAGGACAGAGTCATAGATCCATAGATCCACAAAGATCATTGAGTTCAACTCCTGACTCCCCGTAGAGCAATTTAAATGCTAAATCATGTACCTAGGAGTGTTGACAAAATGCTTTTTGAATACGTAGGGATCTTTTTCCAGTGTTTGACCACCTTCTCTTTGAAGAACTTTTTCCAAATATCCAATTCTAACTTCCCCTGACACACCTTTAAGCCATCCCCTTGTGTCCTATCACTAAACACCAGAGTGAAGAGACCAGCACCTCCCTCTCCACTTTCCCTCATGAGGAAGCTTTAGACAGCAATGGGGTCACCTCTCTGTCTACTCTAAGCTGAACAAAATTATTATCCTCAGCTGCTCCTCGTAAGTAACATTCTCGAGTCCTTTCACCATATTTGCTCTTGTCCTTTGGACACATTTTAGTGCTTTTATGTCCTTCTCATATTGTGGAGCCCAGAACGACACACAGGACTTGAGGTGAGGCTGCATCACTGTTGAGTATAATAGGACCATAGTTGGTTTTTTTTTTACTGGTTAGCTATACTGCACTTGGTGCACCCCAGGTCCTTCTGACCGCCAGGGTCCATTCTTGACTCATACTGAGCTTAATATTAACCAACCCTGCCCAGAGGATACTGTGACAGACAGTATAAAAAGCTTTGCTGAAACAAAAACAAACGAATCCCACCCATATCCACTGCCTTTCCTTTGTCCAGAGGAAACAAGGTCATATTGTAAGGAGTTTGCAGTGTCCTTCTGTGGCAGATCTTCTCTTCAAGGAACCTTATGGCTCCATATACTGTTTCTGGACTGCTTCATGCACTTTATGGTATGCACAGGAATATATACACACAGGAACAACCCTGCCTCCTGATGGACTAACACTTGTTAAAACTCTGTAGGGACTGAGCCCATTTGTTGTGGAGTTCATGTGTTTTACACTTGAGAATTGCAGGGATTTCAGTGGCTAATGGCAAGAAACAACAGTCAGGCCTGACTAAGGGCACCAGGCCAGTGTAAGCACATGTTGGAGCTGTGTCAGAAAAATGTGAATGTTTACATGAGTGTGAAAATATAACTTCTTAACTCACTGAGGGTCCCTTCTTCCTACTTTCAAATGAAGGAGTGTCCTGAAAATGTCCACTGGCTGTGTTTGAAATCAGGCTGTAGATACAGCATACAAGGATAGCAACTGAGCCTTAAGGGAATGACTAGATTAATAATATTTTGAAAAGTTCTGAAAATGAGAAAAAAAATATCTGTAGAGATATGCAGAGCAAACATATTTGCATGATGATCAAAGTTATGGAGTGTGATTGTTGAAAAAGTGATGGTAGGCCATCAACATACTCAGAAAAGAAAATGTGGGAAGCCATACTAGGGACAGGGCAGATTTTCAGCAGCAGAGGTGTATGTGTGAGTCTTTATTGAGCCTGTAAGTTAGAAGAAGAAATGCAGGGCTGCTAGGGAGATACAGAATACACAGCAGCAGAAGTTGGGCTGCTGTTTGGCCGGTGTCCTTACTCTTACTCTGCTATGACTTCCTGAAGGTCCATGGTCCAGGGTCCTGGAAAAATTTTTGTACTGAGTGCTTGAAATATAAGTTATGCACCAATCCAGACACAGGTCTGTAACTGCTGGGCTGTCTGCATCAAAACAGAAAGACAAAAAATTTGGGTGGAAAAGATGGACAGATAGTAACTTCATGTGGGGAAAAAGGTCCTCTGAGTCCAGACTTCAGTGAAATTGTCTTTTTGACCTTTCCTAAAGTTGCTCTGCCAAAAAAAAAAAATGACTCAATGTGAAGAACACTAGACAGAGTATTTGGACTGTTCTCATCCTGACTGCTACCAACATCTCTTTCATTATATACTCATATCTGTACCTACACACCTTGAGATGCCCCAGGTGAATGTTCTGGGACATAACACTGTTATTCAGATTAAAGAAAGGTGATGAGGAGAAAACTCCACAGGTCAATGTTTTTGTTCAATTTTTTTAAGTGATTTTCTTTATGTTTTTTTTTCAGAGGGTGATAAGATTTCACTTACAATGATGCTAAATTTAATAGTTTCTCTGTGGACTCTATAGTCCTGGCATCTCCACAGCTCACTAGGAAAAAAAAAAGCATTATCTTTTCAATAGTAAAATAGGTACCTGGCCCTGTAGTGCTCAAATTGTATAGAAGAGGCAAGAAAGTGTTAAATACTTCTTGAAGAAGGAGTAATATTTACACTCCAGGAAGGTTTTCCTGACCTATCTTACACTAGTACTGATGAGACTGTCCAGTGAAAAAATAGGGTCAGCACTATCAGGTGCTTTCTTTGCATATTTAATTTAGAATCTATAGATGACATTTAGTTTCTGCAATGCTCAGAACTTGCTTTGCACAGGGGACCTTCTGCATGAGAACATGAGGCACGTGTACCTCAGGGGTCTGTGGAAGTATAATTTGATGTTTTGGTCTCTGCTTTTGCAGATGGGTAATAAGTTGACTGAAATACTAGAACTTTGTGTGAACTTAAAACATATTTTACATTGGCTCAACAGTTGTGGTTGATCTTCTGCAGTTTTATCTCATTAATGAACATTGCCAGGCATAACACACAGATCTTTGCTACACTTTTATGTTAAGCTACTTTACTTTTATCTCAATGTATTCACCCTTTTAGAATGTTTATGTTTTTTTAAGAGGTGACTGCAAAAAATATTTCAATAAACAGCTTCTGACTCAGTAATTAATGGTCTCAACTTCAGTTCCTTTGTGGCTTAGAAACAAGTGTTTATTTAGAAAATGCCTTCAGCAAAGATATATTTTGAGATTTATTATATGACACAGATTAAATTATTTCTTGTTTATTCCCTTCACAAAAAATGTATAATTAATATTTCACAGTATGTTTAGATTAGTAGTTACATTTGGCTCCTTACTTAATTTTAAAAATCATTTAAAGTGATCTTAGAGAGACTTAGCCTCAGTACTCTCAGAGCACAACCCATAAATCAGGTTAAATGCTTGAGTCAGGGAGCTGTAAAGCTGCTTTCAAATCTGGAACATGGGCAAAAATTACATTTTATCTAGGGCTACAGTACCTTGTCACCCACCAATAATTAATGATACAAATTCCATAGCTTCAAACAACTACAAATCAGGAATTTTTAAAGGCACCTCTATGGTAATTTCTGGGAATTTATGATCTAAAAGGTTTTTTATGTTTAAGTTTTCTGGAAATAATAGTATTCTTGGTTTTCACTCTATATTTTTCTAATCAGAAATGGTTTTTCAAGAGGTCTTGCATTTGTCCAAATTATGCTTATGCATCTAAACCAACAAGATTTGGATTTGGAAAGGTCATCATATGTACAGAGCCGAACTGGGGTAGCAACAGCAGGAACACAAGATAATTTAAGTGGGAAGGGACCTCAGTTGATAATCTATTCTAACCTCCTGATCAAAGCAGGGTCATCTGTAAGTTCAGATCAGGCTGCTCAGGGTTGTATCCAGTCAGGCCTGAACATGTCCCAGAACAAATTCATTTTTAATGTGCATGTATAAAGCTGCAGACTCAACATTCATTAATGAGCAGTTTTCTCTCTTTCATTATTATTTTTTTTTTTCTCTCTCCCATCACTAGTTGCTTTTCCCCTTCTCCTTTGTCATCTCCTGCTCACTTCACCTTCCCTTTCTACTCTTCAGTTCATTTTTATTAGTGTTTTTGTTTGTTTGTTTGTTTTTTGTTTGTTTGTTTTTTTTTGTATCAGCTCTAAAACAGGACAGTAAAAGGGGCTCTTGGGTTGGTATCCATGTCATTGCTGTTCTAATCACAGACTCAGTGAAAAGCAAATAGAAGGGGCATCAGGAAGTCATTCAGTCCTTCATGACATTTCTATCAGATGTTGATGCCCTAAAGCAGAATGTGACCTCAACTCCCCTCAACTGGTCCCTGTTGAACCTCTAACAACAACAATTACAAACCTGCTCAGGCAACAACCTGCTCTATGACTTGATGAGCCCAAGATTTTGCAAGATTTTATTTGTGTCCTACCTAAGCCCTTGAAAGCTCATTCTTGGTGGTCCTGTTTGAAATGGACATGAGAAGCCTTAATTTTTACTACGATCAAGATTCTCTGAGTGTTTTCTGAGTGATTTCTGACTGTTGCCATGCTCATCATAGTATTTTTCTTTCTAAACTAAATTAATACTAACTAATGCTTTAAAATGCAGCCTAAAAAATAATATTTTTATACCTTTTTAATTTTCACTGCTTGCAGAACAAATTCTCCTGTTGGTCGACATAATTTTTGAAGTCTGATGTCTGCAATAAGACACAGTGTCCTGGTTTGAGCCAGGATAGAACCAATCTTCTTTCTAGTATTTAACTTTCCAGTTAAGTCTCCTCTAGGTACCTAGAGTTGCTGAAATTAACAGCATATTTTCCAGTCAGTGTCTGCTTCTAGGACTGGTAATGCTGAATTGCTGGAGAATGGTATGTAGAACCAAGACCACTGCTTGGTTCTGAAAAAACATCTTATAGTCCCAAAACAAAAGGGACAAAAGGGGTCACACCTGCCACCCTCCTTTGAGAAGGGAGTGGACCACACAGGTGATCAAAATTGACCAAATGAAGTATTCTATCCTGTATGTGTCATACTTGGTAAAAACCATTACCCCTTGTCCTACCTCTGCCCTCTCTGGTGAAAAGCCCTTTCCCAGCTTTCCTGTAGCCCCTTTAGGAACTGGAAGGCCAGTGTTTCATTATTTTCTTTTGATCATTGCTGTTTCATTAAAGCTGTGCAGTTTAGTTTTGAAGTTGTAAGTCTCCCTTATATAGGGGAAGGGAAAGGGGTTAATAGAGAACATCTGTCATTTATTTACTTGCTGGTCCAGCATTAAACCATGACACACAGTATTCATCTGGAGCCTTAAAAATGCACGTAGTATAGTAGAAGAATGAAGCTATTTTCTTTTTTTTTTTTTTTTTCCCTATATGATTCTCTTTGCATCTCTGTTTGGAATTTACCTCTTTCATTGCAGCACGATATTTGCTTCATGTTCAGCATGTGATCTATTTATTATAAACCTTTTTTTTTTTTTTGTTCAGTCATTCTCAACACATTTCTGTAGTTGATTGTTTCTTCCTAACAGTAAAATCTATCCCTTGTCTTTATTGGGTGGTATCTTGCATTTTTAGGCTACTTCTCCAATATGTCAACAACATTTTGAATTCTCATACTATCCTCTGATGTTTTTGCTGACTGAAGCAACTCTTTCTAGCCTGGAGTTCTTCTCCAGGCTTATAAAAGTTCTGCCTATTTTCATTCAGGTTGTTAACAGAAATACAAATGGAGAGCATCTTATCCCCTTTGCATCTGTGTTTAAACAAAAACAAGTAAAACTAAGTCCATCCCACCAAATCCTCCTCTTGTACAAAGTGGATACTGAGATGACGAAACACATGCTCTTCCTTTCAAGCTGTAGCCCTGAGTTGTCTGATATTCATGGATATATTTATACTATTAAACTAAGCTGTCTAGGATCAGGACTTTACTACTGTGTGAGCTCTACCCATAAGATGTAATTGCTGGTTTCTATCCATGCCAATTATTAGCATCAAAGACAATATGCAAATATAATTCAGGAATTATCATGAGCCATGGATCATGCTTATTAGGGAGGCTAGGATAAGGAAGAGGCCAGATATAGCTTCCTGTTTTGGTGGGGAAATTTTCCCTGTGAGTATTGCTAGTCATGACAGATGACTTGCCCATGGACTTGGAGCCAGAGCTGAGGGCTGCTTTTAGCCTTTTACTTTATAGCTTTTTTTTTAAAAAAAGAAGAGCTTGATTTCAGACAGGGCTAGAAAAAGCCAAGTGGAAGAGACTAAATAGTGAAATTTTACTTCATGCCATGATGGAGTCTTCAAGAAATGCTAAAGCAATGATATGAGAACCTAATCTAATGTAAAACTATCAATAACCTTCCTGTGTAAGTGACAGAGAAGCTTCTATTCACATCAGATCAGTAAACTAAAGCTATGAAATCACATGTTTTGAGGTATTTTTCCCCCCTGAAATAGGACTATGATGCTGGAAATGTGACATATGACACCACCTCCTGTGTGAAAATGGAAAGAAGAATTTCAGGTCTGATCTATGTAATGAGCAGTCTTTGAAAAGGATAATCACAGTGCCTGAGTAGGCACTGGCTTTTAAAGTAAGAGAACCTATGTAATATTGACTTTGATGGCACTGTGTATGTAATCAATTCATACTGACTGAGCATCCTAAAGCTTTAAATGTTCAATGCAACACATTTTTCATGTCAATATTTCTTCACTGTTTATGCAGATTAATTAAAGAAAAAAACAAACAAAACATTGCTGGTTCAATTACTCATATATTAAAATAAAATATTTTCTATGGTGGTAGTATATTTACACTCAGAAAAAATAACTGAAGGAAGGTATTTATTAGTCAGGCTTACCAGTAGTAGTTCAGTTTTGATTTCTCTGGCTTTTGGGAAGATATTAGTGTCTAAGAGAGTGTTTCAGTCTCAGATGTGAAGGGTGATGTCCAGTGGCTTTTGCCCACACTGATTGGTGTGTCCACACTCTCCATGGTTACCTGTACTCACCCAAGGTCCTGCTTCTCTTCTGGCCCCTTATCATGTTTCCCATGTCCTGAAGATAAAGCTAATTTTACATATGATTTTTTATCTGCAAATGCCTGAAAAAAAAATAAATAAGGGCTGTACTTCTCACACTAGTAGTATTTTATAGAATGAGATTAGAGATAAACAAAATATACAATGCTTCCTGGGGTTTTAGGAGGGATGTCCAAAGTCAGCTGTTGTTTAAACCATGATTTTTCTTGAAGAAAACTAATTGATACACTGCAGAATGGAATTAGTAGGAAATTAACAAGTCTTCAGTGTGGGCAATCTATAGTCCAGCTCATTACAATGCCTCACATAGTCTTTTATTATGGAGACCCATCCAAGAAAGCCTCATTTCCAGCACTACTGAGAAAAAAATTGGATGATCTAGGTAGAGTTCCAGTCCTTCTTGCTATTTATCCATTTTAAACAAACAGCCAGAAATTTAGTAGGATTGAGCCTGCTGGGTTTCCTAGGTACCCAAAAAGGTCCTGCTATTTTCAGCCAGTAGTATTGCCCAGTCCTATTGATAAGCCTGTGCTGTAGATGTCCGCTGCAGAAAGATGAACTTGAATTTGAAGACAAGGAATTTAGCTTATTTCATTGTCCTGGGTGGATGGCAACATTTTTGAAAATTTGACTGAAAGGAAAATGTGTTTCTTCTGCTTGTTCCAGTTTTCTTTTCCAAAGGAATGTATGGAGAAATACAAACTCACCCTGTGGTCTGAGGAAACAGGACACAAGCAAGCACAAAATATGGCTCAGATCTCTTTGGAAACACCCATGTAAACTTCCCTTCAGGCAGCTTTCTGTTCTGAATGCTCTTTGTGGCTTCTCTTTCTGTCTTTGCATTGTCTATATAACCTAAATATGCAGTTTGAGGTTTTAGGACATTGTTTCTATTACCCTGCTATCTAAATGTGTTTGGTAACCACTAAGAGAAATCTTTTTTGTCCTTCTGTGTCACTGTTCTGTTGTGGATTAACCCCAGTAGGCAGCTCAGCCCCACACAGACACTTGCTCACTCTCCCCACCAGCAGGATGGGGAAAGGAATCAGAAGGGTAAAAGTGAGAAAACTCGTGGGTTGAGACAAAGTTTAACAGGTAAAACAGAAGCTGCACACACAGGTAAAGCAAAACAAGGAATTTATTCACTGCTTGCCATCAACAGGCCCATGTTCAGCCATCTCAAGGAAGAAGGGTGATGGTTTCTTAGGAAGAAAACACTATAACTCCATACATCACTCCCTCCTTCTTCCCCTAGCTTTTATTGCTCAGCAAGTCATATGATCTGGGATATCCCTTTGGTCTGTTGGGCTCAGCTGTCCCAGCTGCATCCCCATCCAGCTTGTTATATATCCCCAGCCTACTTGGTGGTGGAGTGGGAAGCAGAAAAGACGATGCTCTATATACACTGTTCAGCAGTATCTACAGCACCCCTGTGTTACCAACACTGTTTTCATCACAAATTCAAAACAGCATATACAGATTGCTACAAACACATCTAATTTAACACCATCCAAAACTAGTACTGGTTACTATGGTT
>NW_009954333.1:953450-978885 GCF_000747805.2 Chaetura pelagica | reverse complement strand
AAATGAATCATAAAAAAAAAATAAAAAAAAAATTAAAAATGTGTTCTGATCTGGTAAAATTTTGGATGTATTTGATCTAAATTTGTTTGTACATAAATGAAAGTCTCTGACTATTTTCATTGCAGGTGGTATTTGTCTTTTTTTTTTTTTGGGAGGGTGTATTTTTTGTTGGTTTTCAAAATTCTTTTCTTGGTTGGGAATTTTTTTGGGGTTTGTTTTATTTTTTTCAAGATAGAGTTTTTTTAACTTTTAAGTTTCAGGACATGAAAGCAATTACTCTTAAAACCTGCCTGTAGTTATTTTTATACACATTTATATCATATCATGTAATAAAACTCACTAAGGCAGATTTAATATTTATTTTTTGACTTAATTGACTGTTGAAGCATAGAACATCCACATAATTGTAAAATATTCATTGTAGGATACATTGATTTGCATTCACTGTTAGACAGAGAATTGTTCTGGTTTCACTGGGACAGGATCAAAGCCCAGCCATGGAGGGCAGGCCAGCAGTAGCCCCAAGTCAACTGGGAGCTTAAGTCAGAGAAGCTGCCCCAAGGGGGTTAACAGGGGTATCTCACACCACTTACCTCAGACTCATTATAGGGAGGGAGGTGTGCAGTTCCAGAGGGAGGATGGGCAGTTCCATTTCCTGGGGTTTCTCCCTCTTGGTCTGCTACTCCCTCTGCTAGTCTTGAGGTCTGGGCTGAGTATAAGCTTATATACTTATGTTAGTGTTTGTATTAGTTTTGTGATTTCATTAAATCTCTTTCTGTCTCAACCCACGGGAATTTACTTCTCTTCTTAGTCTTCTCTTCTCTTCTCTTCTCTTCTCTTCTCTTCTCTTCTCTTCTCTTCTCTTCTCTTCTCTTCTCTTCTCTTCTCTGCTCTGCTCTGCTCTGCTCTGCTCTGCTCTGCTCTGCTCTGCTCTGCTCTGCTCTGCTCTTCTTGGCTGAGGAGGGGTGAGTGGGTGTGAGACCAAACTGCTTCAGTCTAGTCCCAGATGTGGGCTAAATCAAGTCAAGCATATGCAAAATTCTACTTATAACTTTGCTAAAGATTTTGCTGCCTTTCAAATTTTCTTTCTTACTAATAATTAACCTAAGCTGAGTATTCATTATGACCATTTAAAAGGATCCTTTATGTGATTATCAGGTTTACTTTCCATTATCAAGTTGTTTCTTTCTATTAAATGTTGATGCAAAGTGAAGACTTGGGAACTTATTATCATCTGGTGAGGAGTACAGACTCTCTTATAATCTCTCATTAACCTGCCAATAACTCTGGCAAGTAGAAACTAGACTTCTCAGCTAGTAGAAACTAGGCTTAACTGATCCATAATGTTTTCTACAGAATATTCCTACTGGTAAGAGTTTCACTTTCAAAGACCTAGAAAACAGGTTTTGTTGCTCTTAAAATTCCTTTGACACTTGTCAAAAGAGTTATTTTTAAATAAATTTCACAAGTTACACATGATAATACTCTACTGCAAGTAAATATTTAGGATCTCAAAGTAACATCATCTAATTTGACTTAAAAGATACATTAAGTGCAAGGCACTTTTTTGCCTAATTGAGATGTATCTATGTGAGTGCAAGAAATCCCTGTCAACTATGTACCTGTGAGAACACTGACCCACTTCTGACAGATCTACAGAGCAGATTTTGGTGACTGCTTTTATGATTTTTAAACCATCCTCTGCCTTACCAATCACATATTTGGAAAAAACCTTGCACATGCCAACAAAAGTCAAATTCAACTAGACTTTGTCAGAGCAATGCAAATGCTCTCCATAGTTGCTACAAATAATAATCCCCGAAGCAAAATTATTAGAATTTATTGGTTCTACACATGTTCAGCCCAATCTGTGATGTAGTTCCAAATGCCCTTGGGAATGAGATGTGGACACAATTAAATGAGTGTTGTGTGCTAGAATGAGCTATTTTGGGCAATTTATAAAGGATAGAAACAGCCACTTATCAGTAGGAGAACATTTTTCACTCCACTTCTGACTGCTCAGTCCTGAGCCTCTAAGGAGTCCTACAAAGTACCTTCAAAAGATGAACCTGCAGACTAAAATTCATAACTCATGACTAAAAATAAAATGCTCAGTAAAGACATTAGTTTAATGGCCCATACAGTTTTCCAACTAACCCATTACTCTAATTCTGATGTTAAAATTCCTTTTCTGCCTCTGCACCACATAAGCTAAAAGCTTCCTACCTTTCTGGTTTTGCTCACTGCGTGTTAACTAATCTTTTCTCTCAAGTCATCTAATTGATTAACATAATTTCCTTCTACTCAGAGGAGCTGTATCTCTCTTCTACATCCCTTGTTTTTGTCATTTTTCAGATCTGATGAATATGGAGAATACTCTTGAGTCCCAAAGCTTACCTTTCTGTTCCCTTCTGTGCTCATTGTCCCAACAGATGATATTTATTCTTCCCACAAACCTCTTCATGCTGAAGAGTAAGCATTTGTTAATGCAATAGGCAAGTGCAAGACAAAAAGAACTGATGGAACTCATTGTTACAAGGTTCAAACTGAAGGTTTGGATACAAGTTCACTGCAAAAAAACCCCAAAAAATAGTTTAACTCTTGATTAATTCAGATTATTTTGCTGTGATTTTTTGCTTACTTGACCTAATCAAATGCCTAGTGGCAAACACTGTCTGCTGAAGCAGTAAGTTAAACAGCTGAAACCTTCACTGTCTCACAGTATTGTGTCCTCAGTAGGGGTTTCTACTTTTACAGTCCTGGAGGGTAAGTTCCAGCACTTGAAAAACAGTTCAATAGGATGTCTGGAGGCAACAAGTTAATGACCTGGATGATCTCCAATTGATGACTGTAAATTTGAGCTGTATGTGAAAGAAACTGATGAAAAGGTACCATATGAAGGTAGCTGTTCCAGAGGTAACATCCATTAGGCACAGCACTGTTTGAACCTGAAAAGGAAAGCAAGGCTGTAAAATCACAGTGATCCTCACGATGTAGCAAAGAATAAGGAATATTTATAAACTTCTTGGGTAGCTTTAGACAAAGCTGAACTGTGTTTTTCAAATGGTTGCTGGAGGAGAAGTTTGTCCCAGTGGAAATTCCAGATGAGAAATGTTATGCACTTTTGTGAGTTCCAGCCACACTGTTCGTTTTGATAAGGTACTGAAAGACAGTGGTAAATCAAGGAAAAAAAATCCTACAGATGCTGCCTGAAATGGATTTCATTACATTACTGCCAATAAAATAAGAAGTCTCTCTTTCTAAAATTGTTATTAAACACTTAGGTCATGCTAGGTCAGCAGGTCCAAATTCCTCTACATATTCCATTTGCAAATTATGTTTAGGCCCCTATTTGAATAATCTTCTACTTTGAACTGCAAAGTATAAAATAAAGCTGTCCAGTGAACAGCATTCCTGATGTTATTGGTTTAGCTGTGCTGGCTCTTTACATGGCAATATTGTCTATCGGGGACACCTATTACGACAGTCTGAGATGTTTCTGTAGACAGAATCATTTTTTCTCTTTCTGTGAAACAGAAGAAGTCAGAGTGGGCTGAACATTTTGCTGTTGCTATTCTTGTTGGCATCTTTCTTAAAGACACTAAAATGAAGGTACACAAAGGGGAGGAGGGAAAATTATGCATCTGTCTTCCTGATGTCGAATGATACTTGCAGCTTTCCTGCTGCAGATGTACAGTCTTGCATCCTGTTCTTCACCAGGCTGGCAAGATCAAACTCAGCATGAGCCTGTTAAAGACATTGTTTTCAGCTGCCTCTCTCATCACAATCTCACAGCAGTGCTGAAAAATACAGTGTTTTGGATGTCTAAACCAGGCAATTGTTGAAAAAGGAGGAAGAGAAAGGAGAGAATGTAAGAGAAAGAAATGAGCTTAATTGCACTTAGTTGGCTCCTGTAGATAGGTAAAGATATCAAGATAATTTTCTGTCTTTGGCTTTTTTTTTATTTACTTGTTTGCATTTTAAAATTTTTTTCATTAGTTCAAGTCTAAGGATTAGAACAATAATAAACTGAAGCTGTCTCAATGGATTTGAAGAGATAACAGTCATAATTGCCATAATAGTAAAGATTTTTTAGGGCAGATTTTCCTCTGGTATAACTTTAAATGAAAGTCTCCAGCAAAGTGTTTTAAGGGAATATTTCATTTCTGTCTATTTTCCCCCTGGGTTATTTTGTTAATTTTGATTTTAGACAGGACTGTAAACAGGACTAAGGGGGGTTGATAATCTCTGCCTTTTTCTCTCATTTTTTAGAGGTGACTGAAACATGGTTGTTGGAAAAAATAAGGACACCTTCTTTCTGGACTAGTCCAGAATATGTATCTGTAATTACCACTGTCTTTCATAGACAATTTCCATGGCAGCTTAAAATGACCAGCTTTGCATATTTGTAAATAAAATGTGATGAGTGTGAGTGATCCCAATTAACTTTCATCCATTCTTTTATTTATTTTATTTATTTTTTTTTTTTCCCAAGTGAAACTCTGTGCAAATTCAAATTCCTTCCCTAGTAACATGATAGCATCCATAGTGCAGATGAGAAGAAGGGCAGTGCAGTGGACACAGTTGCTCAACACAGCTTCTGGAAAGGGAAATCCCACCACACTGAGCTGCTGGAGTTCTGTGAAGGTGTCTCTAAGCAAGGGAGAAAGGACACTCAGTAGGCATACTTTTTTGTTTGTTTGTTTGTTTTCATGAAAATTATGAAGATTGGATAAAGTGAATGCAGAACTGTAATTAAATAAATAAGTAAATAAATAAAATAATAAATCTGTTGGGAGCCAGGGATACTATTTGTACAATAAGAGATTGGTCTCTGCTAAATAAAGGAAGGCCATGTTAAATAAAAAATTACAGTAGAATCAGGCTCTACTTCTGTTTTTTCCTAAATGGTAAATAGTCCTGGGTTTGGGTTGCTGGTTCTTTTTTTTTCTTCTCTGCCCTGCAAAGAGAATTTGCAAATCTACTTGGCAGCAAGTGTTCAATCATGCTTGTAATGATAGATCTAATCATCATTCATGAGGTGTTGTCTTCAGGTATGATTCATGCAACAAGGAAATAAATTGAAAAGAAGCCAAAATAAGTTAAATTTTGTCTGTTAGGCTGAAGGTTGAAGGATAGGCTTGGGGTCATTTCCCTTTTATTCACTATAGAGTTATTAGAGGACACTCACATGTAGGTTTGGCAGAAACCTTGTCTGGAAGGGACACAGAAACAGAAACAGCTGAAGCAGGGACCTTTGATGCTGTAGAAGAGATTTTTCTGTTTTCTCACTGTCTGTTTATGCCAATCCTACTTCTTCCTTCTGGGCCTGGATATTTTCTCTAGTATTAGCAAGGAGCTAATCTAATGGTTGTGGACATTGCACTGCTTGTGTCTTGTATTTCTTTCCCCCTTCTGTCAAGTGTTGTTTCGATTATCAGCTATTTGAAGTCAGAAGTGTGTGCTGTGTTTAGTGTTCAGTATGGTGCTTTCATTCCTGTCTGGCCTCTGGATAATAAGTGTGGTGGATTATTAAAAAAACATATAAACATTTTTTCCAAATAGTTCTTAAAAATTACACACTTTGAAAGACTGCAGTAGTTTGGTCACTGAACATCAGATATATAATGCAAATTCATGAGCTTACTACATGCCAGGTACACATGTTCTTGAGGGAGATATGATCAGTTTCCTTCTTTGAGACAATAACTTCACATATTGTGCTGAAGCTACTTCTATTTCCCATTATTATTACTGAAGCAAGGTATAGATGGGAAGTTAAGAAATGACATATGCACAGGGGTGGAAATATATTTTAATGCCTACAGAATCTTCCTTCTGTTTCTCATTCTGTGCTGATGACAGAGAAAATTATGGTTTAGTTCTAGTCTTGCAGTCTTCCTTGTGTTATCTGCTTGGTCCATTGGTTTTCCTGCTCGAGTTCCTTCTGTCCTACAAGCAGGGAGAACAAACTTTAGGAGTTACTTGAGGGGTAGAGTATTCCAAATCTGAAAAAAAATTTGGCTTTTTAGTTAGTTTAGTTAGTACAATGTGGTTAGAAATATTTGTGCTTTCTCAAGCTTGATATGTTTAATAATTTTCTTTAGTATCTTAAATAATACAACTTGCTGACAGCCAATGGCCTTACTAAATCATTATATGAAATGACAATACTTCCAAAATAGAATGGTCCTGTTAATATTTTTTTTTTCAAGGTACCTGGTACTCTTTTCCTTTTTTTCTTTAATAAAATCTCTATATTATAAAAACTGTTTGAGAGTCAGGTGCACTAATGCACAGTCTTCTAAATGATGACAAAGCAAGGTACTTATATATTAAGATGTGTTTTGTTTGGAGAATACCATTCTTTTGTGATGATAGTACTTAGATTTCCAGAAATATATGGAAGTAATTTAAAAACAGCACATCTGTAATTGTTTGATACAAAATGGTATCTTTGAAATGACATGGAATTAGGGAATTATTTCCCTTGTATCTATAAAAAACAATGGATTGGGTAATATTTTTCTTTACTATAATAATATTATGAAAGTAAAATGTGAAACAGTAAACTTATTTCCTCCCCCCCCAAAAAAAAAAAAAAAAGGATAGGTAAGGGATGTGCAGTTATTTGACAGTTAATTACAAAACATTTCAAAAGTAAAGAAAAATCCCACCAGTTTCCCTCTTCACTTTTTAATTTACTTCACCAAAACTAGTAAAAATAGAGAAACTCCTTGCTGATACAATTACACAAAATTCCATGGTAGAAACAGGAAAAATGAGTTTGGCTATGCACTAATAGACTCACCCCTGAACATCTTTCCTGAAGGAAAAATGAAACCAGCTGCATTCTACCTTAGGAATAAAGTCCTTCTTTCTAAATCTCCAAACACAAAAATGTCTCTTGGGCAGGTATAAAAATATTTAGGTACTTTTCTCTTGCTGTCATTATATCTAACTGCTATCACCAAAACTTTTTGAGAGGAAAAAAACCTTTTCAACACTTCATACCATCAAAATACCTTCCAAAATGTTATTTTTCACTAGCAGCTTTGAGGTACATCATGAAGAACAGGTTAATACTTAGTATTCTCTATGGACTAGTATCCAGCATCTGGGTAAGCTCTGTTAGACCATAGCCTAGTGTTTGAAAAGGAATTGTAGAAACTTCTATATTAGAAGTCAGAGCAGATATATATGTAGATATTGTGGCATTCTAAAGAAAACTTATGAGTAAAATTACTCAATTTGAGAAAGTAAATAGCACCGACATGTGATTTGAGGATTTTTCCTGAGACAAGACAGAAAGCCAAAACAGTTATGACTTTTACAATTTTTATTGCTGTAGAACTGAGAATTCTCTAAGAAGAATCACCAGAAATGTCTTTTAAGGCTTATAGGTAAAATACACTTTGTCAAGAAACTAACAACCTAATCTGTGGCAGCCTGCTTAGCTTTCATGGAACTACAAAGATGAGAAGGCTGTCTCAAAACAAGGCAGCTGCCTGTCAGAAGCTCAGTCTCCATCAAAACATGCTTGCAGGCATCTCTAAAATAAAATTCTAGGAGGCTTGGTGGCAGGGAGAAATCAGAAAACTTAATTGCCTTGTATTACCTGTCACTGTCTTCTCAAGAGGAGGACTAAATTTATCCAACATAGCTGAAGACAATAAATGAGGAGCCACATCTGCCAAAGCTCCCTCAGAGACACTGAAGCAAACAGTAATATTTTATAGACTGAATCACATCTTAAGTTTACTTACTTTTGGGGGTATTTTTGGAAGTACATGTCACTTCCAGATGAATCACAGAGGGATCCAAGGTTTTTCTGGATTCAAAAATAGCGTGAAACATTCTTCCTACATATCCAGCTTTCAGTGGAGCATCACTTCCCCTGCAAGTTTCCCTTCAGTATCCTTGTAGCAAAATGGTGGGAGATTCCTGGCTTCCTGGGAGAAGAGAAATGCTGTGACCCTGCTGATAGCACTCTGCTTCAGAATTCCTTTGTGTCCCAGAGTGTGAACCTGGCAAATGCTGGGCTGACCTCAGCTGAAACAGGGGGGGAGCACCAATTGTGGTCTGGCCTCCTAAGTATCTGCCAGTAACTATGCAGGAAACAGGACTTGATCACACACAGATTTTAAGACTCACCAGAGGGAGTTCTGAACTATTGTATCATTTGAGCCAATGTATACCAGCTTAATAAACAGTACCTGGAGAGTGAGGTGCACTTCTGGATTGAAGATGCAAGGGGTGTTGATTCCTTTGCCTAATTGGAGTTATCTGGTAACAGTGGAGATAGATTCCTTGAGGTATCCTGGTTACTGCTAATCCAGACCTGGAGCCCCAGGTCTTCCTTTAGTCCTGTGTCTTACCTGCTGATTCCTGTGTCTAAAGCATCCCAGACATGATGACATGCCATTGCTTACAATTAAGGAATGCAATTTTGCCCAAATGCCTGGTCACTCACCATTGATGATACTGATTTGATTACCTTTCTACATAATGAAAGCCTGGACACTTATCTCACCTGTAGGCACCTGTATCTCTAGCTGAATGCTGAATCTGACCATTTTTTACTAGATAAAAGTGAAAATAATTCTATACAAGTAATTAAGGGCAACATTATTGTGTTGGAGGCACCTGTATCTCTAGCTGAATGCTGAATCCGACCATTTTTTCACTAGATAAAAGTGAAAATAGTTCTATACAAGTAATTAAGGGCAAAATTATTGTGTTGATAGACACTGTTGACAGACATCTAAGGCAAACTGATTCTTCAGTCTACCTGGCCTGTTTGAATAGAAGCAGAGGTGAATCCTTTTCTGATTAGAAGACTTGGAAAGAAAGAGTAGGATTGATACTACAGCAAGATTTTAAAGATATCCAGAATTCTAAATATCCTTATACATTTATACTGTAAAAGCTTTATATTAGCTAAAGTCAATAGGAATTAGAAGATATTTTTCTTCTTCTTTTTTTTTTTTTTCTTTTCTTTCTAATTATTAAAACTTAGAAGTGTAGCAGGCCTTTATGAAAGTATAGTTGGGCTATAGTGTTGAGATTTATGTTTAAGACACTTGCAACAACAAGTTTTATTGAAAAGACTTCACTGAAGATACTAACTTGATTTTAACAATGAAGTAACAACAGTATTTAATATGTAAAAATGTTAATGCTCCAGTTTTTCTTTTTTTTTCTCACTGTACTTGTAGAAATATTTAGCTTCTACCCCTCAGTTTCATTGTGGGGGTAAAAATTCCACAAAAACTTCACTATTTCTAGTCTCATTTATTTTTTCATGAATGCAAATGATGTGTGAAATAGAATAGAGTCTGCCCTGAAACAGTGAAGTTGCACTCAAAGTTAGGAACTATTAACATGCAAACAGAGAAAAGCAACCTGCTTCCAAAGGATTTTTAGGGAAATATCTGAAATGTGTTTGTTTACCTATATATCTTCTCAAATTCAGGACTGGACTTTGAATAGGTTGAGATTTGCAGATTCCTAGAAGCTATAGGAATAAGCAAAACGTATTTTCCTTTATGACTTTAAGTTTACATTGCAAGTATTAAAAAACTGCTCTGCTGTCAGCCATCCTTAGCTCCTTAAACTACCTTCATGGAATAAACCCTCTGTAAAGGAACAGGGATCCATACAGATAATGGGATCTGCTTTCATGGAAGAGTTCACAGACCAGGGTCACTGATGCTTATGATAGTTTACTGGAACACTGCTATTACCTAAATCAATATTCACTCTTCATTAATACAGTGTGCACCTCTACAGCAATTAATTGCCTGTGGGAGTATTGATTTGTGCCTACTCTGCCCCTCATCTTTTCTGCCTTTCCCTATGATAGGAATAATTATACCTCTTGCTTAGCCCATTGCTTTGTAGTTAGAAAAGCACAAATACAGTGAAAGATAAATGGTTTGGTGGGTACAAGACACATGATAACACCTTATTCTGTTCAGTAAGGAGTTCTATGTAATATTGCTGGCTATAAATGTGAATGTCAGTCACTCTGAATCACTTCAGTGATTTTAGAATTCAAAGGTATTACATGAGAAAATAAAACATTAGCATTTTATATTATTGGTGAAATTGTCATCCTTGGGTTGTTGTAAATATCCATTACTGAGGAAAATGGGTAAGTTATATGTGTTCTGTTTAGTTACAAATACCATGTGCTTTCTCTTTTGTTTACCTTTTTCTTCTCTCAATGCAGAGTGAATTCAAACCAGGCTCTCAGTATGTGTGTGTATTTGTGTAAGAGAGAGAGAACAGAGGAAGAAGGGATCAATGGACAATAATGGTGGTGTCAAAGAATTGTCAAGGGTTTTACAGCAAGGAAAGAAAAAACAAAACAAAACCAACATGCTTGCACAGGGGTATAATCCCTGTGTACTCTCAATACCCTACCAGGGTTTATTCTTCCAAAGCTAGCTGGAGAAAAAAAACCCCAACAAAACACAACAAACTTTATTTTATTATGTTTTTTAAGCTATGCTCCCTTCTGCCAGTATATATATGCTAACAAATGCTAGCTAGGGAGGAATAGTGAGACATGAATGGATCATGAGCTCTATCAGAGGGAGAGATGCACTTATACAAAGCAACACAGCACAGCTTGTCTCTTCCAACAAAAACAGGTTCAACTGAGCTGGATGTAACTGCCAAAACCTGTCAAAGAGTAAGGTATGAGGAAGGGAAATGTGCATGTTTGGTTTCTGTTGCAGCTTCCCTCAGCTCTGTGTGACATATCATTTTTGACAAGTCTGCTTGGAAAGGGCTGGGTTTGGATGTGTTCTCAGGGAGGAAGCAGATTTACAGGTGCCCCTCAGAGAGAGAGCAACATAGGGCCACTTGGAAAAGAAGTGAAGAAAGCAGCAGGGCCTGTTACTTGGGGGATGCTTTCTGGATAAACACAAGAAGCCTAAAGTGCACCTTACTCGGAGGTTTGCTTTTACTAGCACAAATATTCAATGCAGTTATGAGCAAAGTCATGTGAAAGACAGGACAGTAAGTGCCTTTCTCTCCCTTTCTTATCTCAACAGTGTGGTTGGTATGACCTTGGAGACAAGCTTAGAGTAATTTTAATGAAAAAGGATAAGAAGGATGACCTTAATGTGCAATGATAGAAACTGATCACCCCCCTTTATTTTCAAGACTGCATACACTGCTGAAGAATGAGGACTTTATGAAGTTGTTTGCTTTATATCTCTGTGCTTTAAATATTGAAATGGTATTGAAAACAAATAATCCTATTTTATCTAAGCTTGGGGACATCTGTTGTACTTTGTTTTCTCTAAAACATATGTGTGAGGTAGTTTTACTACGGGAAATTTAAACTTTCCTGACGATAAAGGTCTTAAAGGTGCTTAAAAGGGGAACAAAGAATTTAAATCTAAAGTGTTTTTATTCTGAAGAATAAATCAGTCTGGGAGCAATGTGTCTATGGGACAAATATTCTGTTTTTTACATTAAAAACACTTCTTATAACACTTTTGTTATCACTGCAGCCGTGCTTTAGACTCTTTTGGAAGTTCCAGTCTTCTGAAGTTCTTTATCTAAGGAGCACAAGCTTTGTTTATTCAAAAGGTCATTTGTTTTTTAACATTTTTGGTAAAGCTAGAAGTGCAATACCCAAAGAAATATTTATTATTCAAGCAAGTGAAGGTGGAAGCTGAGAAACAACACTTGCAGAAATAAATCACCATTCTCCATCACATGCAAACATTTATCAAGGGTACCTTGTCCTCCTTACATAGGTGTCTAAGCACACTGAAGGGAAGATCTAAACAGCTTCAAATATTGTCTCTGAGGTAAATACCTTCAGTACACTGGTGAGAAGAGATCACTTATATGGCTCCCATCAGCCTTATTGAGTCTTATGGTTAAATTCCCACAAGTTATTTGGAAAACTTGCTTTGTAAAATTGAGTGAATGTGGGATTGTCTAAGAATGAGAACTACTCACCAAGGAATTCTGCAAACATAATAATTGGAACACTAATTTACTTCTCTCTTTGAACCGGTAAATTGTTTCCTATTTGCACATACTATGATTTGCTATATACTCATTCTTTCACTGCTACTTTCTCTCTGAATTATGGAGCATTTATTTTCCAACCCTCAATTCCCCAATTATAACATTAAGCTGATTTAAAGAACTTTTATGCTTCTATTTATTTCTGTTTCAAGCTCCCTGTTGAAAACCAAAACAAACATTCTATTGTGGTCCCAGAAACAGGTTAATGGCAAAAAAAGCCCTAAGTCTGGTTTCTACAAAATGCTGAGTTTCCAAGCAAGCTTTCTGTTGACCTTCCTTTATTGTTTTTTTATTTTTACTTTTATTTTTTGCTAATATGTTACTAACATATGTTATGAACAGAAATGAATGTATCATGTTCACTGTTTGGAAGAACTGAAGATGCTCATCACCTGATTACTTCATGCTCATAAATTCCTATTTTATTTTATTTTTTCTATGAATAACTGGACATCTCACAATTTATTTACTACTCACCAAAAGCAAGAGCCCTGTATTGAAAGATTCAGTTAATTTCAGTCTGGAGCTTCTATAGGCCAGGGATTTCCTGCTGTTAGGAGTGGCCTGAAGTCCCACTGTAGCTTGCTACATACCCCACCTAGCTTGCTACCTGCTCTAACATAGGCAAGCAATCAAACACTGTCAGCTGCTTTTTGTAGGATAAGACTCTTTAGGAAGTTGTTTAAGGAATTCCATACACAAATAAACCTTTATTTTAATAACAGACTTCTTTTTCCAATTACGTCAGGCTCCCCTTGGTGAATCAGTGGGACATCTCCAAACATCTTTTAGAACCTGGATCCAGGACAGCCCATCAAACAGAGAATTTGCAAAACAACTACAGTTCCATTAATCCTTTGTCTGCAACATCTGCCTTATTTTGCTTTTCTAGTGAAAAGTCATCCAAAAATGTTTTTGAGGCTTGTAGAAAAACATTCTACAGCTTTTCTGTTAATACCATTGTTTTGGGACATGTAAGCCTGTTCAGGGAAGCAAATAACAATTGCTAGTTCAGCAATGCCAGGAACTTGCTGTTGTAACTGAGATCTATTTATTAAAAAAATATAAATAATAAAAACTGTTGCAGTTGTGCCTGCTGGCCTAGTTTCATCATAAAGGCTTTAGGAGTCTCTAATTGAAAGTATACTTCCTAGTCAAAAGGAAAGAATCTGGAGACCATCAGTGCAACATTGTTTGGACATGAAAGGATTTTACTTAAGAAGAGCTGGAATAATTACATTTTCAATTAAATTTTTATATATTTTTTTAATCAGGTCAGTATGCTCTTTTCAACCACTAATGAATGACACTTCAATTTAAAATATGGAGTACAATGAAGTGTCTTAAGCTATAATTATAAGAATAGGACAATGATAACCTGAACTTCCTGTTTGATAACTCTGGCTCCCACATTAACAGACTTTTTCAGGGTTTTTTAGCCCTAAACTTTTTACAAAATACTAATGTTGTTCACTGTAGCTTAGCTTCTTATTATGGCCTGTAAGAAGTAGATGATTTGAACTTTTATAGTAACAAGTGAGTTTTCATTTCCATTTTTAAACAATTTTTATATGTTTCAAATGTGTTTTACATTATTTTTGTATTTTATTACTTACATTGTGGTTCTTCATTTATACAGTAAAGAAAAATACTTCAAAATTAGTAGAAGTCTTGAGTTACTACAATTTTGGAGTTTTTTTTAAAGGCAAAAGTGAATGTAGCAGTAAACATCTACCTGAATAATTTGAATGTTTGAAGAAACTGTATTTATGGCATTCACTGTACATGGTTATAGTTTTGAGCTTAAAAAAAATAAACAAAAGGATAATTTTGTATTATTTTTTTAAGGTTTATATGAGCTTTGGAAAAACTGGAACAGGATCTTTTGAATAAATTGAAGCAAACTTCATAAACCATTACATCTTTTATTATTGTAATGCCCTAGTTTTCATGCACGATGCACAAATAGAATAATGAAAAGCAGAAACTCTACGTGTCAGTTCAAGCCCCTACAAGCTGCAGCTTCAGCCAGGAAAGACTGGCTGATGGGAGAAGGAGGAGAAAATGTAGCTTTAAACAATCCTTTTGCATTTCTGCAATAACTTAAGCAGCTCAAGCTTAGTCTATTTCTCATCATAACATATAATCCAATATGGTCAAAGCTGCATTTTGTAGCTAGTGGGGACTTTTTGCAGTACTGCACTTGATGCTTTAACTATAGCATTTGAAATTTCTCCCTGATAGGAGGGCATCTCTAGTAATTTAGAGCATTTGCCAAGTTTCAAGTTTTATGCTGGTTGGATTTTGAGTTTTTCAAGTATTCAAACCAGGGCTGTGTTGCTGCATGGGCACTGTCCTGTTTTGGTATGTACTCACTGTTGACATGTCCCTGACACAGTACTGACCAGTACTGGCTACAGCTCCCTCCAGAACACATGGTTAGAGGGTCTTGAGGGCCAGTGGCCTTTGTTTGCAGGTAAATCAGACAATTTTGCTGTACAAATACTGATCACACACCATATGTCCTCAGAACCTGCAAATTATGTGTCTAACTAATTTTTTTTTTAAAAGAATAGACTGGTAGAAGGTCAGAAAGAAATCAAGTAATCTACAGTTTAGGAATAGTGTCATTTTGTACAATGTTTTCCCTGAAAGAAAAATACTGCCAAGAACACAGCTTGTGAAACTGTTAAACTTGCATATAGAAACTGTCATGGAAAGGGGTTTTCTAGGGGTTACTTTAGGGAAGATCAGCCACATCACACTTTAAAGTTGTTTCTTGTGAGTGAAATCTTTCTGATGAGTTTGCAAGCTCTCCGGACTACACATACTTGTATCTTACCATCCTGACTCTTACAAACATTTTCCTAGCATCGAAAGTAATTCTCCCTTTCTGTATCTTAGGTTGATTATCTATCTATCTATCTATCTATCTATCTATCTATCTATCTATCTATCTATCTATCTATCTATCTATCTATCTATCTATCTACCTACCTACCTACCTACCTACCTACCTACCTACCTACCCATCTACCTATCTACCTATCTACCTATCTATCACAATCAGATCTTCCCTCAGTCTTTGATTCTCTAAATTAAACTGCACTCTTTCAGCCACTCCTAACAGGCAAAATTTTCAAGATTATTTATTCTTTTTGCTATATGTTGGTGTTTCTCCAGCTCTTTTATATCTTTCTGTTAAATACTGTGCAGACTTGTCCAGCTTTTTACCTCAGGAATTAAACATGTTGAAGAGTACTGTCAGTTCTCATAGGTGATGTTGCAACCATAATATTTCTTTTGCTAATGATCAGGTTATCATCTACTGTAACCCTAACTTGCTCATTCATGTTATAGTCTAGATAGTTGTTCCCAGTCTTCCATTTAGGTATTTGTCTGATGCTGGGTTCAGCTCATCTAGTATTAGGCATCTCAGTTTCTAAATTCTTAGTTTTTTCTATTGTTAACTGCAAAAACATTGTTACTGTTTCCCTGTAGTGATGTTTTAAGAAGATGATAATATCCAGAAGCCACCATTGCCCACTCAGAAGGCAAATATTTTTTTTCAGGTTTTTTTTTCTTTCTTTTTTTTCTTTTTGACTTAAACATCAAGACTGCTTTTTACCTTGTGCTTTGCTTCCTAATAGTAACATTTCAGAGAACTTTGTATACACTTTATTAATGCTCAAGATTTAAAAGCTGCGATTATTATCCTGTTCATGAAGAAATTCCAAGCAAATATTCATACTTTGTGTACTTATTATAACTTGAGCATTGTGCCTTTCATCCCTGTTTGGGTCATGTTTTCAGATAGATTTATAATCACAAAATACATATGCAAGTTGCTTACTCTCAGCTCAGTGAATAAGATAAATACTTTCAACATTTTATTGATTTAAATAATTAACTTATGAATGCTGCTAAATGTATGGACTGCTGCTGTCTGCATACAAGAAATATTTGGTACTTGTTGCATTTAATGGCAAGGGTGAAGTGTTTTGACTGCTTGTTTTGCTGAATATAGCATAAACTAATGGCTCTTTTAACCATATACCTGTATTTATAGTTTGCCTACCCTTCAGTGCTGAAGTACAAAATACAAGTACTGGAACAAATGAATCAAAACAGAATTATCTGCTTTTGCTTAAATATTATGTGCTTTTAGGTATGAAGATTAAATTCCAAAGAGAATTCTTACAGGTTGTTGTTTCAAACATTTGTAATTAATATATAACGAGATTACCTTTCATCTTTGTAGACTGTCTCAGTGTTCTAACTGCTGTGAATGAGAAATGAACTCCACTTGACATTTGAGGACATGCTACATAGTCTAAAGTAGTAGGGCTGCTTACTGTTAACAAATCATGACAAGTGATCTATAAGTTGGTCTATAGATCTGTGACACTTTTTAAACTGTTACTTGGAAAGCTTCATCATAAAGGTGCATGGCCATTTGCAAAGAATCCTTTAGTAACTATTGTGGTTGAGACATCACATGCATATAATCCACCCATTTACCTTGGTATAAATTTCCATCTCTGTTCCTGACAATGACAATAGTAAAACTCATGCTTTATTACATTTAAATCCTAGTAATTGTACTTTAGGTATATTTGAGAATTTCACTAAATTAATACTAATAGTTCTGTTAAGTCAATACCCAGAGGCCTCACTTAATCATAGAATCATAGAATTGTTCAGCTTGGAAAAGACCCTTGAGATCACTGAGTCCAACCATCATCCCTACTCTACAAAGCTCTCCCCTAAATCACATCCACCAACACCACATCCAAATGACCCTTAAACACACCCAGGGATGGTGACTCAAAGGTCTGATCTTGTTTGTGGTAACTATAGCAATGAATTGAACTGAATGGATCCTGCATCTCCAGAATCTTGGTAAAATTCTTAATGCTTTTCATTTCAAGGGTCATTGATAATTACATTTACACAATTCATGTCATTTACTTTAAATAGTGCTTATACTGTAGCACTCAATGTGAAAGACTGAATGATGGCACACTAAATAACATGCAAAAATTAATATATTTCTAAACTGTTTATTTGTTGGGGAAAAATGGGGTAGAGAGCTGAATGTCCTCCCATTACATTCTAGTCAAAATGTATGTGAATTGACACATGCAGTTGCTAGTTGAAGTACACTTTGCAAGGAAATGTTTGACATTTGCATCTTGGAAATATGTAGTTTGAATGTGATGAGGTTCTGTTTGCTGCTTCTTTTGTCAACATGATATGAATGATTGTGGTTTTGAAAACAATACCAAAAGTTGTCTTCTCGCTTTGTTTTGTTTGGTAAGAAGAATAGTTGGTGTTTATACCAGCTGTTCACTACATGCTTTTAATTTAACTGTGTCAAAACCAGGTTCCCATGTCATGTTTAGGAGCAGCTAAGTTAATGGGTGATTTACAACTCTGTTTCTTTGACTGCATAAACTCTGTGAAAAATTTGAATCGGAATTATTTTTAGATACACTGGGATGCTGCATCATAACTCTTTTTCTTGTTTTACAATTAGTTTAAGTTGATATAATTTTATATTTAGCTTTAATATTGTAAGCTATGACACACACAATCTTACGTTCTTCTGGATCTAACTTCAGACTCTGCAAAAAACCCAACAAACCCACTATTAATAGTGACAAAATCAAAGAAATTATTTATGCCTGAAATGCTATTGTTCTTAAGCAGAGCAATGATTACAGCATTCTGACTGTAACTTCTTACTGTAACAGAGCAAATACCTGCATTTGACCCAGATTCCCTTAACAGTTAAAAGAGAAATAACCACTTTTACTGTGTTGAACTTCCTGTCCTCTTAATAAGCACCACAACTGACAATGAAGGGAGGCCAGCTGACTTCTATATGAGATTAAGTAGTTCCCCAGGTGACATCCATAGATAAAGGTCATTCTGCTCTGGGTGGCTCTCAGGAAAAAAACCAAACCAAACCAACAACAAAAAAACCCCACAAAATAGCCTTCATTTCAGTGAACTTTCTTAGTTCAATCTATTGCCAATTAGCACAGAGTTTTGCTTACTGGTTTGTGTCATGACAAAAAACAACACATGAAAATCACAAAGAAGAAGGGAAGCATTATGGAAACAACTTTTCTTCCTGACCTCATGCTCAGCCTAAGCCTCAAGCTCCTTTTCCAGTGGCTCATCACTGTCTGAGCAGAGGTGCCACGGGCTCCCATGACTGCAGCAGTTCTGGGGTGTGGCAGGAGCTTTGCATCAGTGTCATCTCTGGCTGGAACCAGCTGTGGCCAGCACAAGTAGGTCAGGGACACCTCCCACACAGAGCACCCTGGAAGCCTCTCCCACCCAAACCCTACCAGTTGCACCTAATGCAGTGCCTTCTTTCTTTTGCTCTTCAGAAAATACTGCAAAAGTTTCACATGGTGCTTTATCAGAATTTGTGCACCCTAAATTCCTTTGCTTTTGAGGGCTGTGGACAGACCTTCACATTATGTAGGTTTTGATTATACAAGGGAATGAAGCAGCCTAGAGACCATTACTGAGGAGGAGAACCTTATCATGCTGATGTCTTTATTCCTATACTAACTCATAGTAGCCCTGGCTGGGAGGACCTCAAGTGCCTGGAGAAAAGGAGGCTGATGGGAGACCTTGCTCTCTGCAGCTACCTGAAAGGAAGTTGCAGTAAAGTGGATGTCAGTCTCTTTTGCCAAATGACAAGTGATGGGATGAGAGATAATGGACTTAAGTTGCACCAGGGCAGGTTTAGATTTGATGATATGAAAAAATTTCTTCACTAAAAGGGTTCTCGAGCTTTGGGACAGGCAGCCTAAGGAAATGGTTGAGTTATGTTCCCTGGAGGTATTTAAAAGACTTATAGATGTGGTGCTCAATGACACAATTTAATGGTGAACTTGGCAATGCTAGGTTAATTGTTAGACTTGATCTTAAAGGTCTTTTCCAACAGAAATAAATCTATGATTCTAGGAATCTAAGTGACCCTACATTGCCTTATGGTCCAGCCTGTCACTGTGGCACTGAACAGAGGTAGAAATGGCAGACAGGCAAAAATTTTGACTCAGTGTGGAGTGGAGTTTACTCAAGTTAATCCTTAAGACGGACTTTCCACAGTGGTGCACAGCATGTCCTCGGTGAAGAAGGGGGAGAACTCTACATATCAATGTTTTCCTAAAGAAAAGCAATTCTGGGTTTACCAACATGTCCTCTTCATTTTAACTGCATCAAGCAAACTGGCTGAACTGCCTTGGAAGAGAAATATTCAGCATGATCTCACCTTGGAAACCTGGGCATTCTATTTCAGAGAAGGGTTGTTGTTTCCAACCCTAAACATCACCAGTTCACTGCTTCTAGGACTTGACCCTGAATTTATTACCACCTGTCGAGAGGAAACCTAAATACATGATTTCCTAAATGGGCATGGAGGGTTGTGGGAAGGAGGGATTTGATTGTGTTGTCCAAAAACTGTGTAAAGTAGTAAGGACCCTTTAAATTTTAAGTATTTTCTATTTCTGTTGGTTAAAGGCCAGTGAAATAATGGCTTGTCTCTCCTACATTACTGATGTTCTGTATTTATTTCATTTCCTAAGCAGGTGCTTTGCCTGAAGAAAGCTGACTGGTGAAAACATAAGCACAGCACCTGGTCAAGAAATTAAATAAACATGCTATAATCATCTGAACGTGTGAGTCAAGCTCTTTTACTTTGGACTTCCATCAGCAACCTGCAGTCTTTTTAAATAGAATTTAAATTTGCAAAGCCAGTATTTTTTTAATGGATTGCTCCTCTTGGCAAGCACTGCACTGAAAACATTATGTACAATATTAAATTGTAATGGCTTTACACTGGTTGTGAGGTATGTTTTTATCATACATAAAAACCCTTTCAGAAGTTTTTATTGCTGGTGGTTGAATATTCTTCTATCCTACATTTTCTGACAGGATACAGTAAAACAAGAGTAGCTAAACTTTCTGGATGGTAAGCTTGAATTCTGTAATAAAAGGCAAAACTATTTCTTTATTTACAGTTGCAAACCTACTCGAGTGCATTGCAAGACTTTCAGAAAGGAGTTTTAACAGCACAGAAATAGCTGAACACCTAAATGAGAACTTTAAATGTCTATGAAAAATCCTTCATATTTATTTTACTGTGCAATTTCCCTGCTAATGTAGAAGTGACGACAAGTGGTGTTACCAGGAAAAGGTAATCGTGGGAACATTTGTAAGGGTTTTCACCCACAGTGAAAACATCCTTTCTCTGCAAGAATGTTAAATGCAGTTAAAGCAGACATATAGTTGCCAGACTTGGTGCAGTCTAGTGTTTTGAAGTACAGCTTCTACTTGCTCTAATCATATACACTTGTCAGTGCTGCCAGATACCACTGTGTAATGAAGCATTGCAAGGCCCAGCAGAAGTCCCAAAGTCACCTCAACTTGAAGAATCTTGATCTAAGATAGTCAGCCAGCTTTCCTTTATAATGAAAGAGAAGAGCGAATTATTTTGTCTCATATGGTTTTGATCCTGTCTTTGAACGAGGTGAAGTATCCTTGGTTAGCATGTATTTCTTCCTGCTTATTATGAATAGAGTTACTACATAGTAAGAGAACTGAAAAACTTGCTATGGACTCTTGTGTTAAATGAAATTAAGTCAATCTCAGCTGATGACAAAAGAATTGAAACCACTTCAGCTTGAGAGTTACTCTTCTGCAAGCAGGATCTATGAAGGAGAGTGAGGTACAAAGCTGGAGTTGAGAGGAACTTTCCCAATAAAACACACCAGGCATCAGGGTTATATCTCCTGCTCAAGTCTGGCAGAAGAAGTAAGTCTGATCACCTGTAACACACTATGGGAAAAACACCTGGAATATGATCATATAATAATAGAATCATAAGATGGTATGGGTGGGAGGGTACCTCCAAGATCATCTAGTTCCAACACCCCTGCAGGAAGCAGGGACACCTTCCACTAGACCAGGTTGCTCCAAGCCTCCAGCAATTTGGCCTTGAGCACTTCCAGGGATGGGGCTTCCACAGCTTCCCTGGGCAACCTGGGCCAATGTCTCACCACTCATACTAAAGAATTTCTTACTAATATCTAACCTAAATCTCCCCTCCTTCAGTTTTAATCCATTCCCCCTTATCCTGTCACTACAGACCCTTGTAAGAAGTCCTTCTCCAGCTTTTCTGTAGCCCCTTCAGGCCCTGGAAGACCACCATAAGGTCTCACAGGAGTCTTCTCTTCTCCAGGCTGAACAACCCCAGCTCTCTCAGCCTGCCTTCATAGCAGAGCTGCTCCAGCCCTATGATCATCTTCACAGCCCTCTCTGGACTTGCTCTAGGACCTCTACATTCTTCCTATATTGGGGACCCCAGAACCGGACATAGTACTCCAAATGTGGTCTTAAGAGAGTGGAGTAGAGGGGCAGAATCACCTCCCTTGACCTGCTGGCCACCCTTCTTTTGATGCAACCCAGCACACAGTTGGCTTTCTGGGCTGCAAAACATACTTTACCACTCTGTGTTGAGCTTTTCCTCAACCAACAGCCCCCAAGTCTTTTCCTCAAGGCTGTTCTATGAAAGTGTTAACCACCTCGGGTCAGTTTTGTGCAGCCTTCATTTCATAGTGTGTGAGCTGAAAGTAGTATTGCAGACAAGATAAGGAAAGAAACTTCACACATTTAACTACATTTTAGAGAATGAGGAGCCCAAAACTGGCAGGAGTCACATAGTTTTCATGGATTATAACTATTGACTTTTAATTGGGGTATCTTTATTTATGTTTTGTTTGGGTTTTTTACTGGTGCAACATCGATGCCTGAAGAATCTTTATGCATCCTATGATTTCAGCTGCTGCATTTTAGCTCTGAATGGACAGTTTACATTCAGTTATCTTGTTTTAGACTGGATCTAGGTTTCTTTGTGATTGTGACTAATGCTGGTGACTAATATTGCTGCCTAGATTTAGCAGCATAAAAAAAGAAATCTAAAAAAGCCAACCATTTTTGCAATGCTTGTCAACATCGCTTGGCCTTGTAATGCTATTTCAACAGTTTAGTTTCAGCAAAAAGAATTATACTTATTGCTCTAAGGTATGTTAATTCTTTGCATGTTTTCAGGGTTTATCTGCAGAAAAGAAAACTCCTGAATGTTTGTTTTTACAGCTTCTCTCCCCATTTATAAAACTTAAGTATGCTTATATTTCAAACCAGATTCTTATCCATGTTATAGATGTTTAAATGAATTACACTTCAAATAAAAGTGAAGAATGAGCATAGGTATTATAAATGAGAAATCAAAATATGCAAATAATGTTTGGTATGAAATAACAGATTATAGTGACACAGTATTTAACAGTTATATAATTTATAATAAATAATAGTATAGATTAATGAAAAATAAGAATGGTTGGGCTTACTTGTTCTGCTCTGCAATGGAATGACTTTTCTAATCTCTCTTGCTCCTTCTAGATACTGGAAGGTAGGATAGTGTTTATAAAACCTGGAGTGTCTCTGCCCATAGCATGGGGGTTGGAACTAGATGATCTTTAAGATCCTCTCTGATCCAAACCAGTCTATGATCACACATACAGTATTTTAAAATAAAGTGCCTTTGAGGGACTTCCATCAGGCATAATGGCAGCTGAGGAAAGTAACTCCAGAAAATGGAGGGTGTGTAACCACAGGTTTTTTTCTGCATTCAGTTCTACACAGCATCACTGACTCCTGTTTAGGAGAACATGGCAGGGTTTAGTAGCATAAGCTCTGTAACTCCAGCATCCTTTTGGGTGCAGGACTACAGTGTCACTCAGCACTTCATTGCTAATAGCAGCAAGAGAGTCTTGTCTTCTCCCAAAGCAACACTAATGAACAGAAAAGTCTTTTCTCTGCATAGAATAATAAAGACTTGTACCATGACCTATTCAGTTGTGAATAGTTGTCTCTGCTTATTATCACAAATAAGAGTGGTTGAAGAAAAAAGGAGATTAAGAGTCTTATGGTAAAAAAATCTCTCCTCTTCAAGGTAGCCTGAGACCATGACTCCACTGCCCAGCTGGCAATGCAAACCAAAGCAGTTCTCACTGCCAGCTCTGCACCTTAGTTACTATTATACAGTGAAGAAGATCATGATACCTATTTGTAGGGAGGAATGGCCTTTTATTGTTTTTAATTTTTCTTCACCCCCTTTGTTTTTGGTTGCAAAAAACACAGGAGAAAACACAAAGATACTTTAAACACAAATTAATCCAATGTCATTCGACTGGGTTAATTATGACATGTTAATTTGTATTATATTTTTCTTCATTTTGTATTTCTATTTAAAGACTTTAGAATCAATAGAGTTGAAGAAATTATTCTTCTCTTGTTGTGTTAGAATGACAACAAAATAATTTTTGTATGAGCAAGAATATCAAACATAAATTTTCTTTTCATGTTGACAGTATGATAAGATGCTGTTGTTTAAAGCTCATATTAAAAATCAGATACATTTTTTTCCCACTGGAGCATGATACATGACTGTGGTGCTTTTGAGTGTGACAAGAAGGTACTGAAGTTTTAAGTTCTCTTAGAAAGGCCTTGTTCTACCTGTATTAAAAAATATTTTTATTAATAAAGTGGGATGGAATTTTCATAAGAAACTCCAGAACCTCAACACTGAACAGCTGTAATATTTTTTTGAAGCCATTTGTTTATAATAACATATTTTAACTTTTAATAATTTGAAACTTTTCACTGCAAACCACTCAAAATAATAGAAGAAATATTGAATGAAATCACTGATTTGAATTTGAAAAACCTTGTTTTGAAAAACTGGAATGTTATTTTTCAACTGACTTGTAGAAAAATGTTCTTCAAACAGACATTATTTCCAAAATATCTATTTTGATGAAAAAGCTACCTTTGTAACAAGAAAATACGCTACCTTCAATACTTTTGTCTAACTGCGGTGTCAGTGGTGATGTAGCAGAGCTGGGAGTGAATCAGATGGCTGTTCTTGTGCTAGAGACAGAAATGGAATTCAAATGTGAGAGGAGTGTAGGGATACATTTGAGTTTCTCCTTCTTCCTTGTGCTGAATAAATATAATCCCTCTTCACATTTTAAAATTGAGAAAATTTGTTGTTGTTTTTAAAGTTTTCATGGGTCACAGAAAGTCTGGAGAAGCCTTAAATTTGCAGGCAGCATTCAAAAGCAAAGCATATGCAATGTTATACAGTCATATTTACTTTTGCACATAGGAAATATTTTTATAAGAGACAGCACATTTATAACCATTAAGTTCTTCATCCAGACTGTTGACACAACAGGGACAATGGGATTTCTACATACTTTTACTTTTTGCAGTTTAATGAAGAGGAATTGCAAGACGGCTGCATCCCTGAAGTAATTCTTCAGCAAGGGTAACACTGAAATAGCCAGCACCTGTAATGAGGAAAAATGAAAGGGCATCACCACTTAATTCATCTCATTATTGGATCTTAAAATGGATTTAAATGAGGGAGAGATAAAAAAAGGAGACAGACATGCATTTAATGTCTGAGTGGTTATCGTGTCAAATAAGGAAGCACATCTGAGTTGGGCTGTGAGTGAGAATTCTGGAGCACTGTTACCAGCTGGCAGAGATGCCAGCACAGCAGGCACTGCCAGGAATGCAATTGCTTTAATTGTAGCCTGCCTGATCTCACTTAAAATAATTTCAGATAGTCTACCAAAAAAATTAGAGATCTGTTGCAAGATCTGCTGTTCCAAGTTGTGTGCCAAGGACCTCTCCTTATATGGCAGCAATCTGGGGGCAAGTTCCATGTGAACCATGTCATGCAGAGCTGAAATCTCTGTGCCCCAAACAGGCGAAACTATCCTACTCCTACTGTGCTGGTTTAGTTCTGGCCTGGTTCTGATAGCAGGGGAGGTGCCCAGGAGTGGTTTCTGTAAAATGCTGCTAAAAGGTCCCCCAGCTCAGGTGGCCAAGGCTGAGCCATTAGAGAGACAGTAGATGCACCTCTGAAATTAACATATGAAAGATCTGCTGTAAGACCTGAGAGCAGAGAGCAAGGGAAAGAGCTGAGCTGGAGCGGTAAAAGCAGTGCTGGTGTGGAGATCCCAGGGTTGGTGAGGAAGGGGAAGGAAGTGCCCATGTAGAAGTTCCACTGCAGTCTAAGGGGTGTCAGCAGACTGTCCCCTTGCAGTCATGGTGGAACGTGGTGGACCATCCCCTAAAGGCACCCAGAGAAGCAAATGTGGACCTGCAGCTCATGGAATTGGACCTGCAGCCATGGAGGACCATGAGCCAGGGAAGGTGACTGTTCCAGAAGCAACCTGTGACCCTGTGGGAATCCTGCACTGGAGCAGCTCCTGAGGGACTGCAG
>NW_009954333.1:931463-953405 GCF_000747805.2 Chaetura pelagica | reverse complement strand
TGGGAGGGACTGTGAGGAAACTTTTTCCCTGAGGAAGAAAGAGAGGTAGGAACCACCAGACTATGAACTGACTCCAAACCCTATCCCCTGTCCCCCTGTGCCACTGAGGGGAAGGAGGGAGAGAAGTCAAGAACAAAATAATTTGGGCCCAGGAAGAAGGGAGGGGTGAGGTAATGTATATAAGCACTGTTCTTTGTCATCTTTGTTCTGTGTGCATTTAGTGATAAATTAGATTGATATTTTTCTCCAAGTTTTTGTCTCTTTTGCCCGTGACTATAAGTGAGTGAACCCTCCTTGTCCTCGTCTGACCCACAAACTTCTAGTTGGCCTTTGTCCTCCCCATCTCACAGCATGTGTGCTTGTGAGGTGGGAGGGTGAGTGAGCAGCCAGTACTACCAGTACTATTTTATTACCAGTACTATTTTACTACCAGTAAAATTTCTCATTGAAGAGTGGTGTTCTCTGGGCAGTCCAATTAAATTTCTGATGTTTTGAAGACCTGTGCAAATTTTTTAGTTTTGATTTTGCCAAATGAATACTTAAGTGTCTTTGTACCTCATGCTGACGTATTTCACTGCATCTTTAGAACATCCCACATACTTCTGAATAGGCATTTTGAATTGATCATTAGTCAGCACATGAATCAGCAGCAACTGCAACATCTTATTTTTCAAGAAAAACTCAGTCCTCCTGGAACAAATTTTACCATTCTTTGACTGATCCAAGTTGAAACACAATAGATGTGAGGAGGAAGAAAAACAAATAAAAATTTGACTCATATCTAGATTTTCCCCCCTATGTTCCTCAGTTTTTCTTCTTTCTTTGTTCTCCCTTTGTCAATGCAAGGGAACAAACTCTTGCCCCTTCCCTTGATTTCCATTATTATTTCTTACTCAGTCTCATTTTGCATAGTCTCTGGTTATTCCTATACTTCATTAACAAAAAAAGCATAGGAATTTCTTTGATGTCTAGTTTGGAATATGTTTTATTTTCCTGTTGGTCCTCTCTATGTGTCTTGTCTCTTTCTTTGACAAGTGACTTATTTCCATTGCTATGGAACTCTTCTCTACACTGTTTTTCTTTAAAATATTTTTATTCTAGAATTTCCAGATCATCAGCCTTGAAGAAAATGGAGACCTCCTACTCCTGAAGTCTTTTTTTTTTTCTTCTGAAATCAAGAATTGCTGTTAAAGAGTGTAATGAGGTCATTAGCCATAATGGGTTTCTTGTTGAGTGTTATCCTGGGAATGTATGTGGAGGATCACAAATTGAGACAATATTTGAGTGGTTTTTAGAGTTAACAAATTTAAGAAAGCTTGGATCCTGGACTGGCTTAAGTAAATATGTTTATATAAAATGCTATTTCAGTCTTTTTTACTGTCTTAGTGCTTCTCATACAAATTGCTTTTGTTTATCAGCAGTGCAACTGAAAATACACCTATTGGAAATAGTGATTTATGGAATTTTATCTTGTCAATGTGACTTCCAGGAAATCAGTAAATATTCATGACAGGTGAAAAATTAATATGTCATTCCTTAAGGGTAGCCTTTGGTGCTATGAAGATGTAAGATGAAATTCTGCATTCATAAGAATAAATATGTTCCCTTTATGCCAATAGAGACATGTCCATTTACTTCAAGACTGATTTTTGGATGACTGTGTATGGTTGTTGCCCCAAATGTTCATGTAGATTTATGGATTCTGCCACCAGCACTTTTTAAAATTAAAAAACTGAAAGGACTTGAGACATTCATTTATTGAACAGCCGATTTTTCATATTCTTTCATCAAGAAATATGACAAGAAGCTTATTATCCTTGAGACGTTGCCATTTGGCTTCTTCAAATCCATTGCAGAAAGAACTAACACTAGAGGCAATACAGGCCCACTGCTGAATGAGGTGAGTTCCCTGGTGACAGAGGATATAAAGAAGGCAGAGTTGCCGAATGCCTACTTTGCTTCTGTCTTTACTCCTGCAGACTCTCCCTAGGAGCCTCAGATCCCTAAAGCCCCAGAAGAAGTCAGGAAGAAGGAGGAGTTTGCTTTGGTAGATGAGGATTGGGCTAGGGAGCAGTTGAACAATCTGGACATCCACAAATGATGGGTCTGGATGGAATGCATCCAAGGGTGCTGAGGGAGCTGGCAGAGGTCATTGCTGGGCCACTCTCCATCATCTTTGGTAAGTCATGGGTAACAGGAGAGGTGCCTGAGGACTGGAGGATAGCAAATGTCCCTCCAGTCTACAAGAAGGGCAAGAAGGAGGACCCAGGTAACTATAGACTGGTCAGCCTCACCTCCATCTCTGGAAAAGTGATGGAACAACTTGTTCTTGAAACTATCTCCAGGCATATCAAGGATGTCATTAAGAGGGGGTCATTAAGAGCAATCAGCATGGTTTTACCAAGGGTAAGTCATGTTTGACCAACCTTATAGCCTTCTATGAGGAAGTAAGTAGGTGGATAGATGATGGTAGGGTGCTAGATGTGGTTCATCTTGATTTTAGTAAAGCATTTGACACTGTCTCCCACAGCATCCTTGTAGATAAACTGAAAAAGTGTGCTCTTGAAGGTCAGGTACTCAGAGGGATCGTGAACTGGTTCAAAGGAAGAAGTCAGGCTCTGGCAGGAGGGTCGGACTCGTTGATCTTTTGAGGTCCTTTCCAACCCCTAAGGTTCTGTGATTCTGTGATTTAGTGAGAATACTGTCAAGATTTTACTATTTGGATGCTTTAAGTTCATGGCACGGATTTTGTTTTGTAGTGTACCACCATACAAAGTTTTAGATATCTCCAAGGAAAATGGTCTTGATGATAAGCATCATTCACATGAAATAATCATTAAGCAACTATAAAAGATCATAATATAATCATTATAAACTTGAGAAGTGTTATGTTGAATTTTATTGAAGGTGTCTTTCTTTACTGTGAAGTAACTAAGAGCCATTACCATTCTTATGATAATTACATTCAATTTCCAAAATATTTGAGCTCCAATAATTCTGTTCCAGATACTCTTTTTAGTTTTCTAATTGTTTGTAGAATCAACACTCATTAAATCTGAAGGATGCAAGAGTACATTGTCGAGAGGAATGATTGATTCTGCAGATTATTGAAATGATTTTCAAAGACTCAAGCTACCTCTTTGTACAAAAAATCAACAGCACTTGACTTCTGGATACTTACATGCTCATTTTTGTCAGTGTCTCCACTGGAAATATGCTGGTATATTCTAGTACTTTTATCTTAAATTGAGGATGTCAATCAATCAGCTTTTCAACTTGAACAAAGTGGTAAAATGTCATCAGGACTTGGAGCTGGTAAAGAATAACAAAACTGTGGGGAATGACATATCAGAGAAAGAGGTATGGGATAAGTTACAAGAGAAAGAGATATGCCAAGGAGATAAAAATGGTACTGAAATAGGATTTTAGAAAGACAGAGCAAAGAAGAAAGGGAACAACGTGTAAATAGGTGCAGGGTTTGTATCAATAAGGGAAGAAAATGTGAAGAAAAATGGAACTGAATAAAAGAGAAACAGATAATGAGTATCAGGTCCAGTTAAGTAGCCTGGTCTTATCAGTGTACAGAAGAATGGAAAATTAAATTTTAGAGTAACTAAAACAAAGCTTGTGAGTAGTATTAAGTTACAGTATTTCCATGTATGTTTTCACCCAGATTTAAGACAAAATCAAAACGGAGTAACACTACTTTAACCAAAAATGTTTTAAGACCTATATGCTTGGAAATTGTCTTTGTTTGCCAGAGTGTTGATTTGCCTTATGGGAGTTTTAATTCTGGATTCTTACTATCTCATACTACAGACTAAACTGTATTTCCCATGACATGTTGTTGATTTATTATGCTTAAAATTCTGGGGCACTATATTGTCACTGGAAAATGGTGATAGTATATCTGTGAAGCAGGTTTTTTTCCTCAGAAATTCTACAACAAAGTGATAGACATCGAAGCAGCTTCTATCAGTTTGAAAAAAAGTATTTTGATGCAAGTTCAAGTTTGTTTTCAACTTTCTTCATTTAGAATTTCTTCAATATATTAAACATATTCTTGGTAGACATGTATAATGGGAGATGATTCCTTAGGCCAGTCAAAAGTCATTGGAGAGTGAAAGAAAATTCTCATGTTACTTGTGACTTTTGGAAAATTTGCAAAGGATGGATACTTGAATTTTTAAAAATTGAATTAAAAAATATTAAATTAAAAAAACCCCAAAACACCATATGGTTATCTCTCTGGAAAACCTTTCTTGAACTGCAAAAAAATTGGAAAAGGTTTTTTCATTGCCTCTTGGTCATCAATGTATTCTCTTCACTTATCATGTTTACTTATGGACATGAGATGGACGTGAGCTGGCAATGTGCAATTGCAGCCCAGAAAGTTAACTGTCTCCTGGGCTCTGTCAAAAGAAGCATGGCCAGCAGGTCAAGGGAGGTAGATCTTCCCTTCTACTCCACTCTTGGGAGATGCTACCTGGGTTACTGTGTCCAGTACAGGGGTCCCCAACATAAGAAGGACTTGGAGCTCTTAGAGAGAGTCCAGAGGAGGGCCATGAAGATGATCTGATGGCTGGGGCACTCCTCCTATGAACACAAGATGTAAGATTTGGGGTTGTTCAGCCTGGAGAGAATGCTCCAAGGAAACCTTATTGCAATCTTTCAATACTTAAAGATGGCCCATAAGAAAGATAGGGCCAAACTCCTTAGTAGGGTTCAGATTGGACCCCCTTGCTTTCCAAACTCCTGCTCAGAAAGGAGTCTACATGTGGCTGTATCCAGTCTTAGCCTCCAACTATAAAGAAGTCTAGATTCTGACACAGATTTAGTTTATTATAGCTTGAGATGAGTGCCTCCAGAGAGCAACCCCAGACGTATTGTACCTGTGCCTTTTATACACCTCACAATCTGTCCATGCAACACGCATGTGATGTGTTTTCCAATCAGTCCAGTTAAAGTATATCTTCTCCAGAAGTGATTGATTTCATCTCTTCTGCATGTTCTTTTGACTTAATATTTTTTTTTTCCATCTGTACTGTACCATCTGTACCTGAAGTGCACCAGCCTTCTGCTGTGTCCAGGTAGAATAGACTCTTTCTTCATTATCTGTGCCTTGGATTCCTCTGCTTTCTTCTGACTTTGGTCTTTTTCTTCAATTCTTAACTCATAGCTCCTCAAATTCTAGTTTCAGTTGGCTTTCTTCCTGTTGCGTGGCATTGTCATACTGTCCTGGGGGCTGGCTTGAGTGCTTTTTTCACTACATTAATCTATTCTTGATACTTTTCCAGGTAACAGTTTAACTAGAGTTCCACAACAGTTGAGTGTGGCCTAAGGGTCCAATGTCTCAGCTACATATGCTAAGCAAAAGGTAACCCAGGGCCTGCCCCTACCAACCACTAGAAACCTAACTGCAAGAAAACCCAATATTCATTTTAATCCCCAACAGCAATACAGCCAGAGCAGAGCTTTCTGCAGCAGTTTGTTGAGTTTGTTGAGAATGACTGTGAATGGAGTCAAGTAGACAAAGGAAATAATCTAAGAATTGAAAGCTTGGGATATTTTGTACACAGCTGCTGTCAGATATGCAACATTTACAGGGTTAAGGAGAGGTCAGGCTGACATCAGTAATAATTAAAGTGAAAGGAAATTCCTAAAGATCCATTGTGATCTTAAGATTCCTAAATGTGCATGCTCAAATTAGGAATCCGGATATAATATTTAATTTGTGTATTTTGTACTTTTCTGTTTCCTGGTTTGCCCAGCCTGAGAGGCCTTTTGAGTACTTTATAAGATGTTGCTTAAAAAAGAGATAAAGCTGTCCTGATCCACCTGACAACCAAGAAGTTGTAGGAAACATTGTACTGAGGCAGTGCTTATCAGTTGCAAACTGGACACTGTTTTATGAATTAAGATTTCAGTTATGAAAATATGAAAACACATAATGGTATCAATAATTTCAGTTTTAATACATTGTGGATATTGTTATTAAACAAACTGCTCTTCATAAATATTTAAGTCTGCCATTATCTAGAGATGTTTCTCGCTAGCTTTGATTTGAAGGTAGAAATTGGGTGCCAGTTGTCCTTTACTACAGACTTCCTGCTGGTTCTTTATCTGTTTTTGAATGTCAGTGAATAGGAGCTCCAGTTATTCATTAATATTCAAGAGGTGAAAATCTGCTTGTTATCTCTTTGATGAATCCAGTCTATTGTGCCTTGTAGCATCAATCAGAAAACATTCCAGAGGGTAATGAATTACTATATGACTGCAGGAAACCATAAGGGATATTAAACTAAACTTAATCTTTTTAACAAAAGATATTCTAAGATGAATGCAGAAGATAGAATTTCTCAATATATGGCAGAGTCGGAGGCTTTCTTTGGGTTTCTGACAGATATTCTTGTTACAAACTTTCTTTACCAAAGACATGACATAACCATCAAAAATAAAGAAAAAATATTTATTGTGAAAAAAAAAAACCAACACACAAACCAAACCAAACCAAAAAACAGGCTCTGGTGAAACAGTTGTGAAAAAAACTGATGTTCAGAAGTTTAACTCAAAAGTTTAGAGTTTAGTTATTGGCTTCTCTTGCATTTATAAAAAAGTTTTATTTTTAGAAAAAAAATATTAGGGTAACAAAAGCCTTAATTAATAGTAGGACAGGTTCACTTAGGTTTATGTCTCTATGGGAAAGCTTTCTCTGGGCAGCACTCTTGGGAATGTTGGCTCTCACCCTTCAGCAGCAGGAGGTGTTGGCTAAGAATAACCACAAGTTTCACCCTATAAAGATGACTGCAGGGTGTAGAACTGATTAATTTTTGAAGAAAGTTATAGAAATTCTAAGCACAGAAACAGACCCATGAAAATCCCTTAAAGTGAGTTGTCCTTTCCAGTCAGTGTTTGAACAGATATGATTTGTATGGGTAGTCAGGTCCTTTACCATCCGTTGCCTGAATTATGTCTCCTACTTCCATAAACAAACAAACATGCATAGTGGAAAATGGAGCATAGAAAATTTGCTCTGAGAACACATCTGTTCTTTTTTAATGCATCTGCTGAAGAGTTTTTTTCTGCACAAAAAATATAAGACTTTCAGTAAGTGCAGAGTGGTGTAACAAAGAAGTACAGTAGGCTAGTGTGTAATAGCTTTGCACAGTTGTACCAGAAGTAAGGTAATTATTAGATTCCCAGAGTTCATTTTGGGTTGAAATAATACTTTTTCCTCAATAAATATTGAATAATGAGCCCCAAACCCCCAAGTCTAAATCTAATTCTACCTTGCGTTTTTAAAAACTTATTTTTGTGGAGGTGCAGAATTGAACAGAAATCCTGGACTACTGTGACTTTTGCTTGAATGAAGGGCCACCCTGCTGAGTGTGCTGAAGGGGAATTAGAGAAAAATGGTATTAATAAATTATGAAGCAGTTGAAATCAAACTGCAGGCTGGCAGAACAACAGAGTACGAAATCAGCAAGACAAAGTCTGTACTGCACGTTTTGCATCTGTATGAGTCAGAATAAAATAGGTGTGCTGTGCCTGGGATGCACAGCTATGAAAGTGAGCATTGCTGATTAGCTGTGATCATTGCCAATGCATGTGCTAACATCTCAGGCAGAGGCAGAAAGATGAGTGCTCTTAGCCTTCCATGAATTCAAAGTGCACTGAAGACAGATTTTTTGGAAGGCTTGTCTCCTGGGACTGGTGCTAACATGGGCAAGTCTAGTGGAAGGCCCACGGTGTCCCTGCCCTTTTAGGTTTTATAGCAACAGATGGAAAAAGAAGGTTGAGCAACACAAAAGGGCCATTTCTGAAGTTCAAAGTGTGCTTGGGTTTATTTCTGGAAAGAACTGTTTCCAAACCCTTTTTTTCAACATTGGATCCCACTTTAATGTGTCCAATGTAACTCAGTGCATCTGCTAACTGGAAACTGAAAAAAAAATAATTATTTGAAATGTTTCACCAGGGCAATACCTACTTCTGTCATAGTATTGAGCACTAGATTAAAGAATCAGAAACCTACACATGGAAATACCACAGGGGAAAAACATAAGCTGTTCCACAAGCTTCTATATGGTATAGATGCTTTACTCTGTAAGTAGATTTCTGTTAGGTGGTGAAGAGAAAACACTAGAGAGGGCTAAAATGGTATGGACTTATGTTCTTCTCTGTTAAGCTCTTCTCTGTTTCTGTCAAGAAAGAAACTAAGAGGCAGAGGCTATGCCAAATTACTGGCTTCTGCCAGAGAGAATTTAATGGAATAAACAGGTTTTATGGTGTAAACAAGAGAAAAAAAAACCCCAAAACCAGACAGGTTTTACAATGTTCATGTTCTTGTGGACACAGATCTGGTTGCCGTGTTGCCTTTAAATGTTGTGAAAAGCTGACCAACATGCATGAAAGAGCATTTCAACCACAAGTCGTCTGTATCAGGTGAATTACAAAGCTAAGCTCAGTGCATGGAATTACTTTTCATCTTTCAGTCCCCCTGCATGTCACGGGTGCTTCAGGAACAAACTGCCCTGGCCCGGGGGCTTCAAAGCTGTGCAGAGTCCACAGGCAGCCAATCCACTGGCCACAAAATCCAAATCCACTGGCCAAGTTCACCCCTCCTGGGGCCTTCAGGGAGTGTTCCACCGCGTTCCTCCGTCAGTGCAGGGGCACAGCTGCCATCTCATTATGGGTTGCAGGGAAACTTCTGCTTGGGCATCTTCTTCCCCTGCTTCCTCACCAATCACCAGCACCGATCTCCTTTCCCAGCACTGCTTTTATCCTCCAGCACAGTTTCTTCTACCCATCTCCTAGCTCTGCTTAGTGTTATCTCAGTTCTTTCGTATGCCAATCACTGGGGTGCATCTATTGTTCCTTTAATGGCTCCTTGGCTGGGTTTTGGAGCATGGGATCTTCTCAGCTTCTTACCAGAGCCATTCCTGAGCCCCTTCTCCCACTACCAAAAACCCCACCAAACCATACCAGAACATATACTAATTTTGTGAAGAGTTAGGTAATTTTTTAATTTTTTTTTAACAGAAAAATACATTTAAAAATCTGGAAATCCACCATGAATTAATTTCCTGTAGTTCACTCTTACCCCTAACTCATATCTGTAGTTGCATCTATATTATGAAAGTACATCCAAATTATGGAAATTGCATTTATGCATGTTTATTTTTAAAACTGGAAGTCTAACAGAACAAGAATAAAAACTACCACTATGGAACACTAAGAGATCCCTGATATCCCTAATTTTCCACAAAGTTTGTTTCAACTTTGAAACACCACAAGATCTTGGCTGTCTTCTGTTACTGTTTTCTGCCAAATTACTTAACGGACTGATCATTATCTTCTTCCTTGATATATGTGAACACACATTCTAAAATATCTTCAATACTAAAGAAATTTGTTGATTTTTTTTTTAAATAACTGTAAATATCTTGATGCAACCTTTCACTCAAAATTTAGTGGGTTCTGTTTTTTCTACCAGATGTATGCACCTATGTTAGCTTTTCAATTTGGAATGTAGAGTATTTTGCAAGCAATGCTCCCAAATGTTTCCATTCTCACATTTGGTTTTCATCATGGAGGGGCATCAGAGACCAAAGGTTGGATTACGTTCAGAAGAATTAAGCTGGAAAATACTTACCAAGAATTCATTTCATGCAATGGCTGATGGACCTTTTGTCCTTGGGACTTGATTAGAGAGAGTCAAAACCACCTCCAACAAAATGCTTATATTTTTCAGAATAATTGATCTTTAAACCAAATGAAAAATAATTTTGTATTTGAAGACTTCAGTCGTTGTAAAAAAAAAAAAAAAAATCTACTTTAAAAACATTTAGGAAGCTAAGATTGATGATTTATCTTAAAACTGGCATAATCTGGAATGGGAGAAATAGAAAACTCCAAGGTTATGTGTATATTAAGATCTAATACTACGAAGTACTAGGAAAAAAACCCCAAAACAACTTTTGTTCTCAGAATGTGCATTCTCTTCCCCTTAAAATATTTAAGATTTCTGAGAAATCTTAAAAACAAAAATTCAAACTGTTCTTAAACAGAGATTGGAAGATTAAGCAATCTCGAGGAAGAGGAAGAAAAGGTCTCTTTTTCTTCTAAAACCCTTTTTCATTCTTCCAAGTGTTTTGCTTTCATGCTGTGAATGTTGTTGCTACATGCCATGTTTGACTTTCTCACTTTAGGAAGATCCTGAGGCCATTCCCAACTCTCCAAAGCACTGAAATGTCTTTTGGATTTTGTAAACAGGAGTTTGAGGCTCTTTGTATCACAGTATGAGCTGATTATTCACATATTTTATTCTGAGATTCAGATTAGTATGGGGCAGACTGAGTTTAAAGATTTTCTACTTTCACTTCAAAAGAATATAAGGCCTAGTGATACCAGACTTGCCTCTGGTAAGGTGGTTGATAATATGCAGGTCTGCCCCTGCGTGTGCTCAGAATGGCCTCCTTTATGACACAACTGGGTAGTTTATCACTCATGTTATTCTTGTCTCATGTCATTCTTGACTGGATTTTCGTTTCCCACTTTGCTCTCCTGCAGAGCACACAGCCCAGGGCTACAGCTGGGATGTCCTCAAAAGATGCAGGGTGTTACTTTTTTCTTGAAAACAACGTTCAGTGTATTGATTTAGGAGAGTGGAATGTTAGCTTTGATCCCACTTCCCACTACAAAGAAAACAATTATTCTTGCAGAGCAGGACAGGAATGCTGATTTCCTGATTCACAGGACAATAGCCATGTCACTGAGCTAAGTGTGTGCTCCTTCTTGCTTGCTCTCCTTGAGGCTCAAGAAATCCTGGATTCATTGCCATGCAGCTATAATTTATCTAGTAAAGATACCATTCCTATTTCAGAATAGCCTTTAACTTCAAGGAGAAAGCTAAAGTATTATTCTAGAAAAAATAATAATAAAAAAAAGGTTCACCTGCTTTACTCCTTATGATCCAAAACCAGAATATTTGTTATCCAGAAGTAATGCTAAATGTTTAATTTCTGCAATACTCCAACATCTTAGAAGACTTCAGTCATGGTATTGGAATGCTTTGAACAGCTGGTATTAATACTTTGACAAGAGTTTGCCAATGACAGAAAAGACAGGGTATATTTGATTCTACACCACTATAAAAATGGCATGCATTTATCCACCAGATGTATATTTCAGTAAGATATAATAAGGGAGACAAATCTTTTTATCCGAGTGTCTCAGGAGTGCTGAATGTTCTAGCTTACGCATTATACTCTCCTTTACTTTGGGAGTGGCTACTTGCAACCCATCTTCCTGTCCTTCCTAACCCTTTCATATGTGATAACATCAAAGTGTGTAACGGGCCACGACACCATTTATATGTTCAGGAGTCCAGCAAAGGAAAAGGTTTTTTTCTGTTCTGCCTTAACATCCCTGTTCCACTTCCAGGATGGCCCTGCTGCCAAAGAGCCTGACAACAGCACATACAGTTTAAATTAAGGACAAGAGGAATATTTTATTTGTAAAGAGTTGTGATGTTTTTTCTTTAGAATTTTTTAATCAAGGAATGAACATATGCAGCTCACACATTACTTTTTCCATCATAATCCATCTCACTTGTATTCATTTTAATATTAAAAGCTCTTTCCTAAATGAATCTGCTTATGAACTGCCCCTCCTTTAGAACAGATTCACACATATGGGAGGGAATGTGCCTCCAGCTATATCATTTATATGCCACTGTTAGAAGTTACTGTCCACTTGTCCTCTCAAATGCTGCAGAAGGAGCCCAGACCACAGGAGAGAGGCTACAAAAAGATGTTGGAGTAAATCTTACCTGTGCAGACAAGCGCTGGCTGCAGCCTTAGGCTGCTGGAGCTGAACACCTGTACCTCACTTGAATTACCGGTCTTAGATGAATTCTGAAAGAGCTTTGGTGGCCTCAGGTGACTCTTCTGATACCCTGAAAGGTTATTGTGATCCCACACCAGGTAAGAATCTAAAGAGGAAAGGCTTTTGAAAGCTGTCCTTTATACTTTATTTAGGGTTTGCCATCAGAGGTAGTTACTTTTTAAAACAGGAAACTGGAAGTCTTTCATAGGATGCACCTGGGAAAGTCTCAGGCTGGTTGGATGAGGGGAGAAAAGCAAATGTCATCTACCTTGACTTCAGTAAGGCTTTTGACACGGTGTCCCATAACATCCTCATTAAGCAACTCAGGAAGTGTGGGCTAGATGAGTGGGCAGTGAGGTGGACTGAGAGCTGGCTGTGCGACAGAGCTCAGAGGGTTGTGATCAATGGTGCAGGGTCAAGCTGAAGGCCTGTAGCTGGTGATGTTCCCCAAGGGATAGTATTGAGTCTGGTCTTGTTCAACATATTCCTCAGTGACCTAGATCAGGGGACGTAATATGTCCTCAGCAAGTTCACTGATGATACCAAACTGGGAGGAGTGACTGACATTCCAGAGGGCTGTGCTGCCATCCAGTGAGACCTGGATAGGATGCAGAGTTGGGCAGAGAGGAACCTAATGAGGTTCAACAAGGGCAAGTAGGGTCCTGCACCTGGGCCAGAACAACCCCATGCATCAGTATAGATTGGGGGCTGACTTGTTGGAAAGCAACCCTGAGGAGAAGGATCTTGGTGTACTAGTAGACAATAAGTTAACAGTGAGCCAGCATTGTGCCCTTGTGGCCAAGAAGGTCAATGGTATCTTGGGATGCATTAGGAAAAGTGTGGCCAGTAGGTCAAGGGAGGTCATCCTCTTCCTCTATTCTGCAGTAGTGAGGCCACATCTGGAATATTGTGTCCAATTCTGGGCTGCCCTGTTCAAGAGAAATTATGAACTGTTGGAGAGAGCCCAGGGGAGGGCTGTGAACATGACTGGGGGACTGAAGCATCTCTCTTTTAAGGAAAGGTTGAAAAAGCTGAGACTGTTTAGTCTGGAGAGAAGACTGAGACATAAATATCTAAAAGGCGAGTGTAAGGAGGATGGAGTCAGACTCCTTTTGGTAATGCCCAGCAATAGGACAAGGGACAATGGGCACAAGCTGGAACACGTGAAGTTCCATATGAGCATGAGGAAAAACTTTCCTGTGAGAGTGATGAAGCACTGGAACATGCTGCCCAGGGAGGTTGTGGAGTCTCTTTCTCTGGGGACATTCGAGACTCACCTGGATGTAGTCACGTGTAATACTCTCTAGAAGCTCCTGCTTTAGCATGGAGTTGGACTAGATGATCTGTAAAGGTCCCTTCCAAGGCTGATGATTCTGTGATTCTGTGTGATCTGCTTTTAACAACTAGCTCATCATAGGGAACCACAGCTTGATTTGTTATGCTATTTTGTGCATTAAATGAATACGGGCTACAAGTTTTTACTCCAGGGTATATCCTGGGTAGTTTACTTAATGTGGTTTATTTCTAATATGCACTCTTATGCTTCCTTGCAGCCTTTTACTTTCACGTTTTAAAATGATCACAGCTTAAACCAGGAGAGCTGAAACCCACATGATTATTCTCTTTCAAATGCAGAGCCATCAGAGTCCTCTCCTGCAAAGGGCTGATAAGTGCTTTACATTTTTCAAATAGGGTAGAAATTGTGGCCTTTCCCCTTTAGCCTTGATTAGGGTTGGGATTTAACACATGCTGCCTCCGTATTTTCTGTGATTAGGTTGTCCTTGGGCAAGTGCATCCAGCATGTGCCAGGCAGGTCAGTGCTCAGTCTTCCACAGGGAAAAGAACAAAACCAGGAAACATTCATAATTCATCGTGATCAGACATTTAAGAGTACTCTAGAGATATCTGCTGGTTGTGGATATTTATTCTACAGTCTTATTATTATTCTACAATTTGCTTTTCATGTCAGTCATTATCATATGCTTTGGTTATTTTAAGGCATTAGTATTTCCTCCTTTGTATATACAAGCCAGAGTTTAATTTACACCATATTTGCCTTTAGAAATATTTTGTTCTTTAAAACAATGTTCTCAGTGCTAAGAAAATATATTTTTTTTATTTATTTAAGAATAAATAAATGAGAGGAAGACATGATCTTGAACTTAACAAGAACTGCTGAATATTGACAGCACAAGACATTGTTCTGCAAGTTTTTAACTGCATTTTCTACATAGCAGTATGGTAAATGTACATGACTGTGTAGCTATAAAAATAGTTACAATGCATCATTTTCAGGTATAGAAGAATGGTCACTTATTTTTCCTTACTTTTCTACCCCTAAGTTGTGTTTAAAGATCTTAAAATAAGTTGTGATAAGGACAGGGAGATCACTTAGCAAATACCATCACAGGCAAAACAGACTGGGGAAATTAATTTAATTTATTATCAAGGAAATCAGAGTAGGGTAATGAAAAATGTAACAAATTTAAAACCAGCTTGCCCCCACCCCTTCCTTCTTTGTGGACTCGTCTTCAATCCTGACTTCTCTACCTCCTCCGAGTGGCTCAGAGGTACCAGAAATGGGTTTTGAGTTAAAATCATAAAACGTTATCTATCTTCCCCTTCACTCTCATCCCTTGTTCCAGTGTGGAATCCCTTTCATGGGATGCAGTTCTTCATGAACTTCTCTAATGTGAGACCTTCCCATGAGCTACAGTTATTCACACTGATTCAGCATGGGTCCTTTTAATGAGATGACATCTTTCAGGAATGGACTGCTCCTGCGTGGGTCCCCCACAGAGTCACAGGTCTTGCCAGAACACCTGCTCTGGCATGGATTTCTCTGCACAGGCCACAGATCCCACTAGGACCCTGCTCCAGAGAGGGCTTTCCAAAGGCTCACAGCTTCCTTCAAGGTATATCCACCTATTCTGGTATAGGGTTTTCCATGGGCTGCAGGGAGGATATGTGCTCCACCACAGACCTCCATGAGCTGCAGTGGAACAACCCACATAACCAGGGTCTTTTTCACAGGCTGCAGGGAAATCTTTGCTCTGGCACCCAGAGCACCTCCTTCCCCTCCCTCACTGACCTGTAATGAATTTCAGTTTGTTTTTCAGCATACAAAATTAACTAATCCTTAATATGTTTTGCCTGGACAAGTTAGGAATCATAGAATGGTTTGGGTCAGAAGGGATCTTTAAAGTTCACTTTGTCCAAACCTCTGTCATGGGCTGGAACATGTTTCACTAGATCAAGTTGCTCAAAGCCCAGTTCATCCTGCCCTTGTACATTGAATATAATGTTTATGTGTTAGTAATAATAGCCTTTGTTATATGAACTTGTCAGTATTGAGCAATTCTTTTTCCACTTAAAATGCAAGGTATTTTGTAAGTTATTTATACAGTTGTGGGAAGGAAACTTGATATTAATATACTCCAAGAGTGCAGTAGTCAAAGTTGCTGTGTGAAGTAATTTTTTTTGTGTGTACAGACAATAAACTTTCTCTTGCAACTACCAGCATTTTCCACAGTTTCTGGTTATTTGCAAAACCATAAACATTTGGGCAGAAGTTAATTGGTCCTGTTCAAACATTTGACACATTCTTCATTACTTTTAGAGCATGTGAGATTTTCACCCAGCAAGAGTTACAATTAAGAATGATGAAATCATTAGATGTGTTGTAAACATTCAGTTTATCTGTGTAGAATTTAGCAACATCTTAAAGGTCTTCTGTCAGGTTCATGTACAATTTAATTATTTTTTGTTGATATTGAATAATGGTATGATATTTGTCATTTGTCATTACATTCTATTACAGGCACAATCTTCCCATTGGCTAGTGGTTTCAAGATTGTTTCACTTAAGTAAACAGGAGAGATAACATCTTATGAAAGTCTTCAGTTTCCTTGTGAAATAAACCCACTATTTTCTTATGATTCATTAATAATAGCAACAAATACTGTAACTGATGAGCAAATGTTACAGAATCACAGAATGTTAGTGGTTGGAAGGGACCTGGAAAGATCATTGAGTCCAACCCCCCTGCCAGAGCAGGATCACTCAGATCACATCACACAGGAAGGTGTCCAGGTGGGTTTTGAATGTCTCCAGAGAAGGAGACTCCACAGCCTCTCTGGGCAGCCTGTCCCAGGGCTCTGTCACTCTCACAGGAAAGAAGTTTTTTCCGATGTTTACATGGAACCTCCTATGTTCTAGTTTGCTCTCATTGTCCCTTGTCCTATCAGTAGACATCACTGAAAAAAGCCTGGCTCTCTCCTCCAGACACTCTCCCTTAACATATTTGTAAACATTGATGAGATTGCATGTTGTACTTTCCTATACTCATATTTAACTTGCTTTTCTGGATTAATTGTAGCTCCTAACCAAACAAACCAATTTACATTTTGAGGATTAGAATTGTTACTTCTGGCTGCTGAAGTATTTCTAAATGAAAGTTCACAAGACACAAGATAGTTGTCTTGGTTAAAGAGAATGTAGACATGATGTGAACAAGCTACTGAAGTACCTTCAGTAGTTTGGATTCTGAGTCAGCTGCAGAGTCTTGTTATATTTTGTATTATAACAGCTTGTGTGAGAAAGTAGATAGTGTGTGGTATCTTTTTTGATTAGCTCATTAGGACTGAAACCATGGAAAATTAATACCGCATTATTGCAATTGTGCTAGTAATTTATAAGCAGTCTGCAGCCTCACCTTGTCTTTTATCTTTTAAGTATTCCATGTGACTTCTTGAGGGGTAAAGCCTGGTCCTCTTGACTACCTTTAATTGCAAGCAGAATATACCTTTTTGGACTATTTTAACAGTGAGGACCACAAGAAAATGTGTAGTTGAAATTTTTAGCTAGATCTTTGATGGACGGATAACCCTTGTTTTAAAGTATTTTTATCTTTCTCTCACAGGAATAAGTAAAACAAGTATATATACAGTACACCAGTGTGTAAGTATGGAGCATCCTAAGCAGGTAAGGGTTCTTAATGGCCAATGTATACACCTTTCCTCTCATGTGTACAATTTTCCTTACACACAGATGGTTGATCTAGTTATACACACCATCTATACCACATACTCAACTTTAGAACTTACCCCCATGTTAAATGAATGGCATAAATGTTGGAGATTTAAGATCCTTATTTTCAATCCATGCCAGTATCCACCTTTGTATCTCTGATCCTCTTCCCTACAAAAAAAAGATGGGGTCTAGATCACCTTTCTGTAGTTGCTTCTTTGTTCCATCTGTCCATCTAAATTGAAAAATGTCTTTCAATGAAAGGACCTTTCTCTGCAAATGTGGTTTGTTCATTTTCAAGGAAGAAGCATGTATAAAGCCACTCAGTTTGAATGTCAATAAGAAACAATTAAGCTGCCTTCTGAGTCAATTTCTGTACTTTCTGGCTTTCTACATAAATGTACTTGCAGTTCTTTTCAGCTGGTGCTTCTAATGCCTGGACCCCTGAGCAGATTTTCATAACAATTCTAAAACTGTATGACAGCAATGGAAATTGCCTTGATAATGCTTGTTTACTCGGTCACAAAGGTGTTGTGAGGCTTAAATAATTAATACTTACAAAACACTTGAAAATCTTTAGTTTAAATTACAGAATCATAGAACCACCAAATCTGGAGAAGATCTTTTAGATCACCAAGATCATGATAAGGTGGCAGCTCTTAAAATCTGGGAATTGTCTTGAAAACTTAGAGAATATTACTTAATGCATAAAGCCTTGTCTACATATTATTTGAGATTACTTCAGATAATGAAGTGTTTCTACCTGGTTATAGAAATCCTTTTAAATGCAAAATAGTAACAACAGGTCTGACTGGATGCAGGCAGTTGGAGAATTTTGTACACCAAGAACTCTCAAATACATACTCAGAACCTGTGTGCAGGAGTGAGACAGAAATGGGTTGCTTTTGTTCCCTCAGAATGACTCATAACCTCATCTGAAACACATTTGCCGCAGTGATCTGGGGTTGCTTGCTACTGGGAGCCCTCAGTGTGAAAAGGTGAAATCACTGTGTGCCACGATAACCCTTTCATACAAGTTGGACCTGCTGTTACTCATGATAGGAAGCAGGGTATATTAATTTGGGGAGAACTCCGTCAGTGCACACTTCTTCAATACTTGGAGCCATAGGAAGATGGCTGGTCATAAGGGGAATTGCTTCTTCTCCTTTCTCCCCCCCTTCACTGAAATTTTAGCTTTTTTAAGCACTCTTCCTAAATACTGCCAGGGAGCTGCCATTTCTCTTGGTTGTGTGTCAGTAGCTGCTGACAGTACTCAGGCTTTTTTGTTCTCATATTGATGATGTTCTTCTTTCCATACGCTACTGCAATGCTAGTGATACAGTTTTCAAGAGCTAGGCTCATTATCTCAATACTGTGCATTATACACCGATGTAGTAGAGGGTTCTGTGGAGTGTAGATGGGATTCACCTCACCTGGCTTCAGATGTGAGCATCTGAACCCATCAACTACCCTTACAGTCAGGGCAAAGAAAGGTATAGTTATAATTTTGATAACGAGTATATTATCAGACATTCACTTGATGATGAGGCAAACTACTTTTTAAAAGTATGCTTAGAAAGAATTTAGAGGTAATCTATACAATTAAACCTAGGAGAAGGACTAGATGGCCCTTACATCCCAAACTATTCTAAGATTCTACGACTCTACCAACCTTTAGTCACAGGCTTCCCACCCTAGATGATAAAAATGACTGTGTGATGTGTTGCCTGTTAGCCAAGAAGATCATGCATGTCTTATATATATATATATATATATATATATATATATATATATATGTCTGCTTCATTCTTCCCATGTGTACATTATAATGACAATTGTGAATCTGAAAGTGAAAGCATCAATGAAGGTAATACTGGCTGATGGGAGGGAGTGGGAGTGTGTAGTGTATTTGTGTTTTTGCTGAAAGACCTGTATTCCCACAGTGAAGCTGGGATCTTAATTTTTTTCAATGTTATCCCCTCATAGGAGGATTGGCTGATTCACCAGAAGGCTTTGTGGTCATTCAGTAAGATCTGGACAGACTGGAGAGCTGGGCAAAGAGGAACCTAATGAGCTTCAACAAGAATAAGTGTAGAGTCCCGCACCTGCGAAATAACAACATGCACCAGTACAGGTTGGGAGCTGACCTGTGAGAAAGCAGCTCTATGAAGAAGGACCTTGGAGTCCTGGTGGACAACAAGTTATCCATGAGCCACCAATATGCCCCTGTGGCCAAGAAGACCAATGGTGTCCTGGGGTGCATTAAGGAGAGTGTGTCCAGCATGTCAAGAGAAGTTTTCCTCCTCCTCTACTCTGCCCTAGTACTCCTCACCTGGAGTATTCTGTACAGTTCTGGGCTCCCCAGTTCAAGAAGGACAGAGATTTACTTGAGGGTGTCCAGTGAAGGGCTATGAGGATGATTAAGGGACTGGAACACCTGCCTTATGAGGAAAGGCTGAGGGACCTGGGGCTGTTTAGTCTGAAGAAGAGAAGACTGAGAGAGAATCTTATCAAAGTTTGTAAATATCTGAAGGGTGAGTGTCAAGAAGGAAGAGCCAATCTCTTTTTTGCCATGCCATGTGATAGGACAAGGGGCAATTGATGCAAGCTAGAGCACAGGAAGTTCAACCTCAACATGAGGGAAACCTCTTTACTGTGAGGGTTCTGAAGCAATGGAATAGGCTGCCCAGAGAGGTTGTGGAGTCTCCTTCTCTGGAGACTTTCAAGACCTGTCTGGATGTGTTTTTGTGTCCTGCTCTGGGAGGGGGGTTGGACTCAGACCTTATTACAGTACTTAAAGGGTAGCCACAAAGCTACAAAGAAAATGGAGACTCCCTATTTACATGGGATCACATGGGAAAGGAAATGGGTAATGGGCTCAGGTTGCTCCTGGGAGATTCTGATTGGACACAAGAGGTAAAATTTTCCACCATTAGGACAGTTAAGAAGTCCATTTGATTTTAGGAATTTGTTGGTATTTTCCCAAGTGTGTTACAACATTTAGTTGTTATTGTCTCCTTTGGCAGAATTTTACATTGGAAATTTCCCTAACTCAATTCACAGCAGAGCTTGCTGGCACACTCACAGTCTGCTCTGACTCATTTGCCTCTATCTGGAGTAAGGTACATCCATCTAATGCAGTTTAAGCTTTGGCACATCTCAAAGAGCCTTTGTAGGTCTTCTGTATTTTTAATACTTAGATTCTACTCTTAGGATGGATTTCTCATCAGTGTGCCAGCATTTCCTTGGGTAGGTAAATGACAGCCAGGTCTATTTTATACTTCCTTTTGATCTTCACACTGCAGGTTCTTATCCTTGGTAATGAACTCTATTATATTTAATTTTAGATGTCACATGTCTTAATGAAGTTAAAATGATTTGCATCTCTAGGTTAGCTATATTATGTTAGCATTTGCAATGTCTTCCAACAAGTGTTGTCCACATTTTTCTGGCAGATTAAGTGGATTTTTTTCATACTCAGCTTGTATGACCTGTAGTCTTGTCACAGGCACCTTTTAAGTCTCATATTGATTTTAAGGTGCTTAATAAATTACACAGTGCAACACCTGAAATATCTCTTAACATTTCTTCCTGACCTTCCATTGTCTTATATTTCTAGCCCTTTAGGCAGAGCTGTAGCTGATGATTACATGTCACAGTGGCATTCCTTTAGAAAGGTTCTCTTTTTTACCATCTCTGGGTGGCAGGAATAGCAATTTTAAAGGGATTTATGTTTCACTGCAATTCAATCATGTTTTGAGTGACAACAGCAGCCAAAACTCAGGCATATTATTTCCAATTTGGTGCCTTCTTTCTTGTTTCCTATTGTAAATCTGAGCGTGCTGTTTCTCAGAGGTACCCTAGATATTTCAATATCCTGCAAGATATCTATATTATCCCACCTTACAGTAGAGATAGATACACATTAATTTATGTTCATACTAATTCAATAGGAACTTGTTTCACTCCAGTGCCAATTAACGCTTCATGTTTGTAGATATCATTTCTTGATGAAATTTTAAAGCCAAAGCTTTTGAAATGGAATAAAGACAGATGCTGTAATATCATACTTAATCAATTAGTCTGCTTATATTAAGGCATCATATTTAAAATTACTACAGTTTTCCTTCTTGCTGCATTGTGTGGAAAATTCTCAATAGCTAATAAAAAAGCAGAGATGTGGGTAGATCTACACACTGTACTATGGAGGGACACTTGCTAGTTTTTTTCTCTCTATTTCTGGGAAGCTTGAGTTTGCTGTACAGTGAATTACCTTTGTAGTAGAGAAATGTGGTGAGTTATCTTTGTAGTAGTGAATTGTAATGAATTATCTTTTTAGTGTAGGGAGTTTGAACACACGTGGATGGACACATGCATGTCTTCACTAAAGCCTAAACAATGACTAAACAATGACTGGGATACTCAAGGGAGTGCAAAGAAGTTGGAAACTCTTTCATATCTCTTCAGATTAAGGAGGTACAACATTGCAGCCAGTCACCCTAGTGTATTTTTTGAAAAAAACAATAATATGGAAATTTAAAAGAAAACAAAATGTTTGCATGCAACCAAAACCCATAGTTGTGTGGTAGTCTCATCCCCAAGGGTGTTGGCTACACTTGGAAGACAAAGACATTTCTGAGTCTGCAAAGGCAAAGAAATTAAACTGACACATCAAATGTAACTTAATTTTTTGAAGTGTTTTTAGAACCAAAAGGGTTTTACCAGCCAGTCTAGGAATTGTGAAATTATATGCAGATGCAGTTGTTATGCCCATTGTCCTCTTCCAGCTCTTCCTCTTAAAGAGAATACTCCTTCTATATCCAGGAGAGATTTCCTATACTACAGATTATGCTTTCCTTTTTTTTTTCTTGCAATTGTGATACAAACATTGCAATAAGAAAAGAAAATTTCTCTTCAATGAATGTTTACTTCTAGGTATTTCATAGTCTGAGATGTATAATTTATGTATCAGAGAAAATAAGTTCTGTTTGTCACCTCAAGTGAGCTATGCCTGTTTTTCACTGGATG
>NW_009954333.1:898210-931412 GCF_000747805.2 Chaetura pelagica | reverse complement strand
CCTCTGTGAAGAAAAATAATGTCACCACATGGAAAGCTAAGAAAAGGAAAGATAGAAGGTGAAGTTTCCCAAAACACATGGGAAACGTTTTCATTTTCACAATGAAAGTAACTAACAGATTCCGATTTCATTGCAGGGCAATCGTGTTAAGGGTTGTAAGACACCTTTGGAAACAACACTTCTAGTGACTGGAGTTGTATGTATGCAGGAAATGTATGTGGAAAACTGAAACCAGCCCTCTTTCCTTTAAGTGGTTTAAACTTACATGATAATTTTTTCTGGGTTTAATGTTGAATTCTGACATTATCTCTTGGTTTCCTCATTATTTATGTATTACATATGTTTGCTGGGTCATCTTGCCTTTCACTTCTACACAGACATGAAGACCAATTTGCACATTTTTCCTACCATTTCTGCACTTTTATATTCAGGTGGTCTTTTTATCCTGTTTTATGATCCATATTTTGCCCTTCCAGAGCTATGCCTCTTCTATATTAAGTTGTTTATCATTACTTCCCCCCACGCTCCACCTCATTTCCAAGTAGTCATTATTTTTTATTATTTGCCTTTCAGCTTCTTAAGTAAAATCCAATCCCTGTTGGGCAGGTCAACAGTTTTCCTGAAATACAGAAACTGCTGATTATCTTTCCCACATTAATCTCAGTCATACACTGATTACACTCTTACCTCTCTGATTTCTCTTGTCCATCCTGCATTTCACCCTGGAAACTTGGGCCTCATCTGCTAGTTAAAGGCATTTGTGACAGCAGAAGATACCTAGATCTGAAGTTCATTACTCTTTCTAGAAAGTGTGTTTTCCATAGAAAAGCAATGTCTGATTTAAACCCATTTGCAAATAAAATTTCTACCTTATGTCTCAAAGTAGCAAGGTGACCAATCAACACTTGCATTATTCAGGCTTGTTAATTAGAAGACTGATTTCTCAATAAAAAATTTTCAAACCTTTTTTACTTTTTTTAAATTTATTTGTTGTTGTTGCTTAATTATGCAAATCTGCCTTCAGTAACCATATTTGTCCATCATCCAAAGCTCACAATGTTCTTGGTGACCTCAACTTCTACAATAAATGCCCTGCAGGTAGTTTGATGAGTAGGACTTCACACAGTAAATTCACACTGTTAATTAACATTCTCACTGAAATGATTTTTGGCTTTCCTTGCAAAATCAAGCTTTAGTAGTATGGATAATACAAACCTACAAAGACATTCCAGTCCCACTATTGAGGGCATTCTTAAACAAAGTCATCTACTGACATAGTTTACGTATCCCATTTTTTGAAGGTCGTGTTCATTTTCCTGAGAAAATGTGAATGAAATTAAACAGAGCCCATTCCATAGTTCCTGTTGCACATCTGATTTAGGGTTAATTAGTATCCAAAGATGTGTAGAGTCTATATAATATTTTGGTTGTTAAGTAACTAAAAATAGGAAGATCTATATGGTACACGTTCCTGGTTTTAGGAATATCTGATCTTTTTGTCTGAGCCATATTCTTGCCACAGTTGCTGCAAGGACAGGCAGGAGAAGATGTGCCCTTAGAGGCTGAAGATTTGCACTTTCTACACACCATTCCAGGGTGCAGAATCCAGGCAGATTCCACATACTATTAGACTAGAGAATAGGAAGTATGAATGGTTTTTGTTGCTGCAGCCCTCCTCATTTTTTCTTCAACCTGGTATATTCCAGATGCCACCAACTGAATCATCAGCATGATACCATCAGCTGTGGGATGAATATCAGGATATTTTGCAGGGATTTCTAGTATGCAAAGTGCAATATGCAGTGTTTGCTTTTGCCTCTTCTCCTTGTTTGTTTGTTTATTTTTTTTTAGATATATATATATATATTAATTTTCCTGTCAGGACACGTTTCCATACAAATTACTGAAAAGATCCTAGAGGCACTATTTGGACTGAGAAATATTTCATTTCCTATCTCAAGACTATCAGAACTTCTTGATGTGCCAGTAATTTTGTTCATACTATCCATCATGAAGAAGGAGAAAGAGGAGCACTTTTTATCATTCCTAGACAAGAGAGTGTTCAGAGAACTGAATTTGGAAGCAAAGTGGACATTTTTTTTGTTTCTGTAGAATCTGAAAATTTGTGCATGTATCATTTAATTTCCAGTAAGCTTTCTTCTAAGCATTGCTTTTGAGTACAAGACAACAACCTTCCCCTTTTGTTCCTGCTTCATGATACTAATTGGCACAGAGACTGTCATTAAAAGGCCAGTGGGCATTGATCTGCTGATCTCCCAAGGTGATTAGCAACATGAAATTTGCTAATAAGATTTGCCTAGATCATCACTGAGAAGCAGAAAGGCCAGCTCCACTTGTGGAACAATTTAATGTGGAGGATCTGTCACATCCAAAATGTGACTGCTCAAGGTGAATAATACTGATATTGCTACTTTACTTGAATGTTACTTGCTGCTATTCTTGCAGTGAAAGAATGTCATCTCTACCCTAGCACAAGCTGGCAATGCTGAATTCTCCCATATGAAAAATATAATAACAATATTTAGATCAACTGGTCTCCATGGAGTTATGAAGTCTTGTTAATTTTGTGATGAAAATGTTTGAAGACATACTGTGCTTAGGTGCACTGGATTTCGATACAAGAGAATCTGTTAAAATCTCTGCTCCATTATTAGCATTTCTATTTCTCATTTAAGTGGAAACATGAAGAAAAGACCATATATATTTGTTTCCATGTGTGTGGGAGAGAGTGAGAGAAAGAAAGAAGAGAAGGATTTGACTGGGGAGGGATTTACTGGAAAGAAAATGTCTAAGATTGTCTTTTTGCACTTCATAGGATATTTTCCATGATGAATGAAGCCAACTGAAAGATAACAGTCTCATATAGCTTTTCCACCCATTTCTTGTAGTAGAATTTAGGTTGTGATTGTTGGTAAGGTGGTTGTAGGATGGACAGTGCTAAAAAATATTTTCCCAACCTTTCATATTTCACTTTAACTAAAAGTACTCAAATAGTTCTCCACCAAACAGAAAACTGACACTGTGCAATTTACATAATAATAGCCTGATTTGCATATTTATTAGTTTAATTTAATTTGCTGCAAACAAACTGTTCTAATCTGGTTTCAGGGTAGTCTCTAACCTTCTATTGTTCTTCAGTTCGTGCATACACAGACACAAACATGCACATGCAGGCTCACACACACATACTGTTTTTTGTCTATATTTCAAAAGATGTATATGCTTTTTTCTCAAAATACATATTTCAGTTTCAAGAAAGAGATTTTTAGTGGAAAATCCCAATAAAGAAAATGAAAATTATGATATTTTTCCAGTTTTTTATTTTTTTTTCTACTTTTTTTGTTGTTACTGATTTGTGATCTCTTTCCTGAGGTGTTGATGATGTCTGAGCTAATAGTTACAATTACGTATGTGAAAGTTAAGAATTACATTTTTTGAAGACACTGTTTAAGTGATGATTTGCCATCTTTACATTTAATAGTTTGTTATATAAAAAGCCTACCCTTCAGAAAAGCTTTAATATATTTTTCTATAAACTATTATTTTTAGTATTAAAAATATAATATATCCTTACATTTTGGGGAAACTTACCTCAGTATAAGAATTCCTTGTAATATGTTGCAATGTCACAGTGTGTGATACTAATATAAACACTGGGATGGAATCAGGAAGTAAAGATCATTCTCTTATTAACATTTCTATGTATTGTATCTCTATTGCTGTTGCCATCAGATTGAGGAAGATATATTAATTAGTAGCAGCACATAACTATGATAAAAGGAGAAAGTACACATGGAAAGTCTAATACTACCACAAAGGGAGTGCAAGGGATATATGAATGACCATTTCCATGGAACACTAGAATAGTAACGCCAAATGGAAAATATTTCCATCTTGGAATATCTCTATGTAAAAGTAGCCTGCATTTTGATGTTGTAGGAAGGAAGAACTATTTTTTTGAAACTAGAAAGTAGCCACCAAAATTCTTTTTAGTCATAAATGTATGGATTTGGGAAGTAAACCCCCTGTTTTCCTTTACAGAATGCTAGGATTGTTATCATGGGCACAGCACTTTGCTAGTACAGCAGCTTTCCTTTCTGTTCTGTGTTCATCTTGGACACATATATCCTACTGTTCTGTGTTGTGACACGAGGTGTCCTAGCCTTCTTTGTGCAGTGTGGAAAGCCAGGAAGAATTCAACTTGGAATGGATCAGCATATCAAGGGAGGAGCTCCATCACCACCACCATCACTGACAGAAACCTGTCTCTGGTCAGGGCACATCTCAGCCCTCTTCCAGGACAGTGCTTCAAATTTCTTGCTGCTCACAACAAAGCTGAGCAACACTTAGGCTTTCCCAGAAAGAAAGTGTCTCTATCCATTAGTATCTAAAAGTCCATTTATAGGGTCTTTAGCAGGCAGGTGTGAACAGACCTGATTACCTCATGCAAGGTGTCATGACAACTGTACCTACAAAGCCTGGAGGGACAAGCAGCACAGGTGGACCAGGATTAGCACTCAAAGAGCTTTACTGCTAATTGGACTCTGCCTTCATTCTGTCTGTATTAATTCTCCATTTGCACAAAAGTCTGATCTCACGGAAAAACTGAGTATAAAGGTATCTTTATAGAGTATCTAACAATCAAATAAAAAGAACATAACTGTATAGTAAAGTCCAATTATTCCCTTTGACACCAAGGAATTTGAAGACACTTTGAGCAGAAAAATATCCCCCACAGAAATAACCCTGCTAGGGAAGAACTAACCAGTTGGGTGAAAAATAGAACCGTGGAAACAAAAGGAAACACAAATGTTTCATTGTTTGAATGACCTTATTAACTTGGGAGAGTTAGATACCAAACAAGAGAAGTTGAAATTAAAAAAAAAAAAAAAATTAAGAAGAAAAAATTAAGAAGGAAATGTTATTCAAAGTCTTTAAGGAAGAAGGTATAAAAACATATATTTTGTCTAGAAAAAAAACAAACCCACACACTTAAAAAAAAATATATTCTTCTCCTATTAATTCATCACAAGAGTTCAGTAGCTAAATAAATGTCATGACAAGGGCTTCAAGTGTGAGGATTTCCTGCAAAGGAAATTATTTTATCCTCAACCCAGAAATCAGAAGTTATGATGGGAAAACTGTGCAAACTTGATGATTAAAAGATGATTCAGATAAAATTGTTTCTGAACCCTAATGCAAATTTTCTAATGAAATGACAAAGCTATCTCTTTTTAGAAAGTGTTTCTGACAAAGTTCTATATTTGAGGTTAATTACATGTCTACCTGGCTGGAATCTTTGAAAAAATGCAAAGCTGGGTGAGGACACAGTCTGTGAAAAAAAGAAAACAAAAAGTAAAATGATTATAAATACCTGCTAGTATGTTGGCAGAACTGCTAAATAGTAACATTTAAGTAAAGGAAACCCTACATATGCAGTGATACCCTGTCCATGCAAAGGTCCACTCTAGTCAGTGGAAGCATCCTTTTCAATTTCAAAAAACACTGGAAAAAATCAGGACAACTTTTTCTCTCAGTGTAATACGAAGATGATGGTAGATAAGCAGTATGGATTATTCAAACATAACATAAAACCACTCCAGGAACTTCAGTCTGCCTAGAAGCATGTGTTTCTACTTACATTTTTGGAATACCTTAATGTTGGGGCTAGATAGAAAAAGTTTCTGAACTTAAGGGAAATTGCAATCCTTACAATCTCTTTCCTCCTGTGAGGAAACAATATGATAAAGAAGGCTTTAAATGGTCTTTATAAGAATTGTTTCCTACCAGCTAATAAAATTGTTATTGATACCAATGACTATACTGCTGGCTGCTGTCATTAAGATATTCCTGAAAAAGAGGGCATCTTTTTGGGAAATCACCATGAGAATCTTTTTTCCATTCAGAGCTTACCAGGGGAAGCAAAATAAGCAATTAACGTTTTTGGGAAACTCTTGTCTCTTGATCTGTAGAGGGGTTTCACAGAAGCAAGTGCTTTTAACATTACTTGCAGAAAGAAGGTGACTTTTTGTAAATATGCTAAGGAATACTTAGCATACAAAAGATTTTCCCAGACAGTCTGAGACTGTTTCTCCAAAGACTGTGAGGAACATAGATTTGGACCTAGTGACTCATAGTGCAGGAGGATGGGGAAAAGGAAAAGAAAGGGAAAACAAAAAAAAGAAAGGAAAAAAAAAAATGTTTCTGTGAGTGACCTCTGAAAGATCAGTCCTCATGTTATAAATGTTATTTTGTATTCTGTCATACAGTTACAAAAGGTATTAATACTAAAACACTGTTAGGATTTAAGAATGAGAGGCAGCATTGTTCTTTGCTCTGTTCTGAACTAGTAAATCTGGGTCTGTTAAATGTCAAATCCTTTTAACTCCAGTAGGTATTATATGTGAATATCCAAAGCACTGGAATAATTTCCTTTTTCTTTGCCTGTCAAAAGTATTTGGATAGTGGAAATACACAGTCTGAGACTGATTTAATGGCATTTTTATGCCATACTCTCTAAAATCCTTCTCTGAAAACCAGCTCTACATGTAGCTCAGTTTCCCCATTCAAAATGTTTGTCATCCACATCAGCCGTCCTAATCATGCCTTGCCTGGAAACATTGGCTCACTGTCTCTAAACCATCACCATTTGCATGCTGCTCCTGCCATTCCTCAGTTATATATATTTAGTGGCTTAAAACAAAGTATTAGTCTCTTCTCTCTCCACTTCCCTTCCATAAAAAATGTAATGAATACCTCTGACACAGTAGCTACCTTGGCTAGGAGGTCTGTCTGATGTGTTAATATGCTCTGTATTACCAAGGTTATTTTCAAATCCAACCTGTTGTTGCTTGTTCTAAGAATATTCTCCATGTCAGTTTTCTCTTACATATCCAGATTCTGCCAGTTTTTCAGACTTGCTTTATCTGCAGGTTGTCTGTCAGCCTACAAAATCACATGTATATGGTACTGTTTGATACATAGTAATGCAGTAATGTGGTTTAAAAATAGAGTGGTAGTATAGTAAAGTAATTGTAGGTGGCCAAGACAAAATTAATCTGGTATGTAAAACAGAAAATGCCAATGTTTTTATTATATTTCTGTTGAAGATGTGGTGTGTGTACATGAGCACTGGAACAGGCTCCCCAGAGAGGTTGTGGAGTTTCCTTCTCTGGGGACTTTCAAGACCTGTCTGGATGCATTTCTGATTGACCTGCCCTAGATTGGGTCCTGTTCTGGCAGGACTCAATGATCTCCAGAAGTCCCTTCCAACCCCTACCATCCTGTGATTCTGTACATAAACAACATTCTATTTCTTCAATGTCTTGACCAAACTCAGTTCTTTTTCTCATGAATATATATGGGAATTGTAATCAGGCAGAGTGAAACTGCAGCACTGTGAAGTTGTGGCCTGAGCAATCCCTCCAGTTCCTGCCTAATCCCCGCAAGAGGGACCTTAAAGCTTCCTGGGGACTTGATCACAGGTGTCTCTTTTTGCAGGAAGCTTCAAAGACTTTTGTTGGCCAGCTTGCAGGCATCACGCAAATGAGGGTTGCAACTACATGTAAGTACTTCAGTACAGAACACTGCAAGAATAAATTTAAATGAGAAAAACAGTCTCAATTTTTTGTAAATTTAGAAAAATGAAGGCAAAATAGAAGCACAAACCCACTTCTCTTTACATTCCTGGTGCAAGGAACAATAACATTTTGTATTTAGAAAATGCAATGTTACTGCAAATACAGGGTGTTTAGCTAATTGTAGATGCCTTGTGAGGTGGTGTAATTTCTCAAATCAATATCCAATTATATATTTTTACTTCTACTAATGACAAGTTCAAGAGAGCTGGAGGATTTTGTCAGTAAAAGGTGAAGTGGGAGAGTGAGTATAAAATATAGTTGTTTGCTAGTGTGTAGCTTGCTTTCAATCCCAGCTGGAGACAACAGTGGAATAATGCAATTCTGAATGCCCTTTTGCTGGGTTTTCTATTTCTTTTTGCAATATTTAGCTGGATGTCTGATAATGCCAATTCAGCTATTACTTCCTATGCTTGCATAATTAGAAAGAGGATGTTTAGTGATTAAAAAATGTTTGAGTCAGACAGTAGATGAGGGGTGAAAAGTAATTGGATTAGGGTGTTAGTTAATGCTGACTTTTATGTTACTATGGAAAATAGTATATATTTTTGGTCAACAACAGACAAAAGCTTTCAGCTTATTTCCTCTCTCTCTATTTTTCTTCCTGCTTGTGTGTCTTGGGTGTTTTGTTATTGTTGAAAATCACTTATTTTATTTTATTTTATTTCTCTGATGTGAGCATTCATGAGACAAAGAATGTGTTAATATAATCCTTATCTTGTTTCAGATAAAGATGGATTTGCAATCATTAATTCTATGTAAGGAATATAATAACTATTATAGCTTGTTGTTCATGATGCTTCTGAGAAAAAAAATTACATAGGTACTGAGATCTTATAAGAAAATATATTGCAGTATGGTGTGGTTATGCTTTAGGGATTTATTTATAAGGGCTTCAGTTTATTTACTTTGTGTTGCATACATTCCTTGTCAAATACTATGGTTTCTGGAATGCACAGATAAACTCTTGGGGATAAAAATGGAGACAATGACTTAGCAATCAAGCCTATAGTTAGTCATATATCTTTTAAACCTTTAAATATTCTACCTTCCTAAATGTCCTAAACCTAATGCCTTTTAAAGTGTGATGATGATTTCTGAACAGTGTGAGAACCTCAGGCTTTGGCAAAGGTATTATAAATTACTTTGGCTTAGTTTTCTTTGACATTTTTAAGCATAATTTTTGTACATAGCTTTATCACTTAACTATTTTCAATTATTCAGATTCAAAAAACAAAGAGGATTAAAGTGAAACTTTGCATCCAGTAAACAACATGTCAGATTAGTTTTTTTTTGCTGCACACTAGTGAAGATTCATGTGCTTCTACTTAGGCCAGAAGAGGATATAGTATGGGCAACACAGAAGCTTTTCTTTGGGAACACAAGAACAATACTATATACATGTTATAAAAAATGGCAATATAATAAGTTAATGTTAATTTCCATGAATGTAGCACATAGTCTCTTTAGAAGACCAAATGACTAGTCATTATTTTGGTAGAGACACTGATTACATAGTTTCTTTCTGTTTCCTGTGTAATCACATAAGTATTGTGACAATAACAATGAAATCTGCAGACAATGGCTACAGAATTTGCTAGATAACGAGCTTGGCAGCAGATGTTCTGCATGTGACATCAAGGTCTTCTTTAATGGAGTTGCATTAATTGATTCTGAACTTTGCCAAAACCAACTCTTTTAAAGAGCAGTATTTGCTAACTTGTAAAATAGAGGGCTGGAATATGTATGTGAGTGTTCATGTTGTGTCATCTGTGATGTCAAATCCATAGTCTGGTCTCTTCCCATGATGTCAGGCAGTTCATAAGTGTTAGCATAGGCCAAGGACCACTTCCAGTGAAGAAAACAGGTGGGGTCCCACTTGTTTAGAGCTAAGAAACTTCAATTCTATGGGGACAGGCTATGCTGTGCCAGCTGTATCTTGCGACAGAGAGTGGTCCATAGACCATTTTATAAACTAGCTTAGATGTAACTTTAGAGTTCATCCTCTAGTATTTATTATGAAATACAGTCATCTAGCACAATTTGAGAGAAAAAAAAAACTAAATAATTTGGCAGAGGTAATAAAGCTAAATCCCAAATACAAGAGCCACCGACCAGTGGACTAACCTGTATGAGCAAATTTCAAAAGTGTGATGAGCAAGAAACATAAACCAAAACACTGCTGTACTGGCCAGCTCTGGTGGTTAAGTTTTCAACAGTTACCCAATCTTCAAAAGAATGTCTTCAGAAGAGGTACCTAATGTAATTATATCACAAAAGTACTAATTTTGCCAGAGACATGAGCTTATCCTGTCACTCTGAAGTTTTCACTGAGAAACTAATTGCAAACCAATATCAAAAGAATGTCTTCAGAAGAGGTACCTAATTTAATTATATCACAAAAGTACTAATTTTGGCAGAGACATGAGCTTATCCTGTCACTCTCTGAAATTTTCACTGAGAAACTAATTGCAAACCAATCTTTTTTTTTTTTTTTCTTTCTATCTGCATCAAGCTACTGCACATCATTTTTCATAAGGCCTTTAATAGCCCAGAATCAGTGTAACACTGGCCATGGCTATGCACCTTCCAACACAAAGCTGGCTTTGTTTAAACTGTGCTGGTGTGCAAGAGGTTCTCTCTTGCATCTGTTGGCAAAACATAGCCTGGTGACGTGTCTGTATAATAGCACTCCCAATAGCAGCTGAAAGCAAAGCTTTGAATAGTTAAAGACATCATCCATCTGATGCTCTTCACAAATAAAAATATTATTCTAACTAAGGTAAAATAACTGCAAACTTCATCACAAGAATATAAACAAAATTGTTTTTTGATGAGTGAAGAAGGATTTTTAATGTAAGTTGAATTCCACAGCTATTTGTTCCAAGATCTTTAAAGATACCAATTTAAGAATCTGTTGATTTTTTTCTTGAATAAAATTTTGAGGAGGTAATAGATATTCCATCCCTTTGGAACATCATTCTTTCAGAAAGGTTTTGCTTTTGGTGTAAGGCTGTAAAAAAGAATCTTCCTGCTAAGTACCAAAAAGTTGTAACTTCTAGATTAAGTAACGAATCTCAGGAATCTTAGTCAAGCCCAGCTCAAAATGTGATAACCATGAAACTGTGCCTGTATGTGAAAAACCTTTAAAACTGCATTAGTAGTTTTTTTGTCTGTGGGTTTGGAAAATGTGTACCATTTTCCTTGTCTTGCCTTGATTTGCCTTGAATTTCAGGCATAGTTGAATAATAAATCAGTATGGTAAAACTATTTTGTTGCTGATTTGTATTTAAATTGCAAAAAATAAATAAATACTTTCTGTTTGTTGGTGTAGATAGATGGATTTATTAAAAAAAAATGAAGAAAAATGTAAAGCAAGGGGAAAAAAAATCAAAATAGTTAATTAAAAAGCTTCCTGACTTGAAGAAACCCTGCTTTCTGATATTTCTCTTCTGGCAGCCCTGATTAAAATAAAGGAATAGTTTGGGTAAAATCTGGCAGCTCCCCAGAGTACTGATATTTAAACTGCACAGATTCTAGGATGATCACTAATGGAGATACCATAAAAGCTTATTTTACAATTTATCTTAAAGGAGGTTCCCAGTTTTAAGATTACCTAAATGGCTTAATTATTCTAGGCACTAGGCAGTCTTTTGCTTTTTTTTCCACACTTTCAAATTGCTAAAGTGTGATACTGTGTCTATCACTACAGTGTTTTTAACTTCATATTTTCTAGGATCTGTTGACTGCATGGCACAGTTTATTTTGCTTTAACCTATGCAGAGTTTTGTCTGAGCTGGACACACACTGCCATACTTTCTTTATCTGAATTTCATGCACTTTCTGAAGATTTCTCTCTTGTAATTAAAAACAAAATTTCTGCCTGCGTGCTCTTTTAGGTTTAATTCTAACTATGGACCTTTTACAGACCTATGCTGTCACTAAAATCTTCAATAAATTCCCCATTTGGGGAAGAAAACTAGTAGAACGTGTATTTTTATCACTGTGGAAGATTTTAGGGGGTTTCAAAAAAAGGCTGTTACATTTCCAGATTTTATAGCAAACAAACATTGAAGAACAAGAATGTGAGCTTTTGGTTCAATGATATTGCATACTGGCCATTTGGAGTTTCATCTTCTTGAATAACTTCATGGAATAGTGTTTCTCGTCTTCAGCAGAGCTGTAGAGATGTATCAACTCATCATTTCCATTGCAACTTTCCCTCCGTCGAACAGCAGAGCTTTTCAGGCTTTTGGACTGGATTGTTTGTGTTAGACAGAGCTCAGAAACACTGGCTTGTGTTTGTTTGACAGACTATCACTTACAGTGCAACAAAAGCAGGCGTCTTTCTGTCAGCGTCATCTGCCCGCGGTCCTTCACTTTCATTACACCCTGCTGCATGCTGATTGTCACCACGGTGTTGCCTTAACCAAGCAGTGAACTGTAGCGGGGGGGGGAAGCAAAAAAAAAGGAACAAAAAAAGAGAAGCTCTCCATCTGCTCACATACCTCTGTTTTACTACTGGCGTGTTGTAAATCACCAAGCGCCTGATGACATTGTCAGGGACAGCAATCAATGAAGAGAAATCCAGAGCTCTTAAAATACCTCTGCTGGCTTTGCCTGCTCAGATTGCTCTGCCTTGTTCAAAACACGTAGCAAATCTGAGCTCAGAGTGTAGCACAAATTAATTTCCAATCCCTCCCTGCCCCATACTCCATTATAAATGCTCAGTTACTAAATGTTTAATGTTATGCTTGATACTGTGATGATTCTTGTCACTCTTTTTATTTGTCCCTTTCATCCTGAAGGATCTGAAAAGGCTTTCCATATCTCTGATTACACAAAAGCTACAGAAAGGTTTCTTAATCCAACAAGGAGGAAAAAAAAATGACTGCTTTAACAGAATAGCACATCTCATTGTTGTTAATGGTAATAATCATTCCTGGCACTAGCTGCAAGTTCCACCCTTTTTATGAGGCTCTCAGAAAGCAATTTATAATCAGGCATTGGAAGTCTTCACACACAGCAGTTTCACAATACAGATAAGCTTATAACATATATCCAAAGTAAAAGAAAATGGAGGCACATATATTAACAGAGTTACCTAAGTCAACAATGCAGTTATAATTGGAGATCTGACGAGCTTTGCATTATTTCACATATTCTCACCTCAATGTCTTATTTTAGCTGTTATGACACATTTCTGAACTAGATGTCAAGATAAGATGTGAAAGAATCTACAGAAGAAAATCCAATTCCAACCTATTTGGGTAATTAGTTTGTTGTGGCTTTTTGTTTTTTGGTTTTTTGTTTTTTTTTTTTCTACAATGAAAAGCTCTGCTTCAGTTCTGAGACATAAAAAGTCATGGAGGCATGATATGAAATTTCCAGAAATTCTGGAAAGATAACAGTACATTTGCAGACTTACAGTGTATAGAATTGTTTGCAGTGAACCAATTTAGACATTAGGATTAATCCGCTGCATATGACACACGCCATGGTCCTCACAGGAGGAGAACATCAACCCAGGGATAATGAGAAGTTCAGCTGCATGAGATGTGGACTTGGGAGCTGTTAGCTGGCACTCTCTGCATGGAGGTGGAAATATTCATATGCTATATAGCAGCCAACATCAGACCATTTGCCAATGGCATAGAAAATTTTAGTTGTAGCTGCTGTGTAGCCTTCAAAGATTTGAATCTGCCCCCTCTACCACGTACTCCAAAAGCTCCTTAATCCCACAGACTGCTTTTGATGTCTTGGGTTGGGAATCATAGCACAGAGTAACATTTCCTTCCCTGCCCTCTCCCAGTCGGACCATCATAAAGGCAAAAGAATACACAAGTCTTGAGACTGGCAAAAGAGGGAACTTGGGAAGCCTGGTGTTACAGCCTGAGCGAATGAGGAAAAAGAAACACTGGGATTTGTCCCCTGGTATTTCTCTTTGTGTGTTCTTTGTCCCATCCTGTCAGCTTTCTTTCCTCTGGGTAATTACTCTTCCTTTTTTCCATTTGTCCTCGCAATCTTATAATTCTTGTATTGTTGATTTCATAGTGGCCAAGTTTCTACCAGCCAGAGAGGGAGAAGAAACTGCCTCCTCCAGGCAGGATGTGTAACATCAGGAATGTTAGCTCTTACACTTCCTTCAGTTTTCATTTTGTGCATCTGCTATTTACTGTTTTGTCTCCTGCTCTAGGATTTTCAGGTTGACTGTCATCATATTGGGATACCAAATACTTCTTTGCCAAAAGAAATCTTATAATTTAGAGGAACATACTTCCATATGTTATAAATCATCCAGATCCATTTGTCTCTCCCTGTAGGTGAATATTTAAACTGTACCTCTCTCTCCTTCTCCCTCCCACCTTTTTTTTATTACCTTTGCTGATCATGTAGTTTCACATGCAACAAGCATTCTCTGTGAGAGCTGGATTTAGCAAACTGAAATAGATGCATCCAGCAATAAGCTAGCTGCCATACATCATAATCATTCCAAAAAAGAAATTAACCTCACAAGACTTTAGTTATAAAAAGGCTTTAGTTGCTTCTGCAGATAGACTTTTTTTTCACTCCACTACAGGGTCCTTGTACAGCTTTATTCATTTATCCATCAATTCAAGACAAAGCTCGTAAAAGGTCACTCCTGTAATTAACATAGTTATATAACTGAAGACTCAGCCTGTCTTTCTCTTCTCTTAGAGTTTGGTGATTTTGAAACAAACATTGTGCTTTTTCTCATGCAACCTTTTTTTAATATTTATGCTAATTTTTTGAATATGCCAATCTTTTCACATGGATTGTGTCCTATTTTAAGTACTACACAGAAAGAGCTTATTGCTCTGACAGCAGTAAAAACATATTTCTTTAGTGTCCTGGTTTGAGCCAGGATGAAGCCAATTTTTCTTTTTGTTGATTTTTTTTTTTCCTTCAGTAAGCTTTCTTGTAGCTAGCAACAGTGTGTTCTGCTAGGCTGATAAGACAGTGGAATGTTTTTCTAACTACTGAGGCTTCAAGGCTGCACCTGCACTCTGCCGGCTCAGACACTATGGGGAGATCTGTGACCCCCCCGTAGGAGGCTGAGTTAGACAGACAGCAAAATTGGCCAAAGATATTCCATTCCATATATCTACGTAAGCTCAAAGGAAGGTCAGAGATCACAGAAGACAACTTCCTTCCTTCTTCTTCCCTTCTCTTCTGTCCGTGGCCAGTGTCCAGGGAGGACTCTGTTCATCCATCACCGTCGATCCTCAGGCTTGATCTCTCCTGACCCCATAACTCTCTGCTTTCTCCAGCAGCAGCTCCGGGATTCCTCGGGACTCTTCCCAGTTCAGGGAAGTGCTGTGGGAGTTGCTGGGGTGGGGGGAGGCGAGAGGCTTCTGCCCATTCCTGAACATATCTGTACATAATTATATATATTTTCTTGTATCATTCATTAGTGTTTTAATTAAAGCTGCATAGTTTAGTTTTCAATCCAGCCAAGTCTCTCTCTTTTTCTCTCTCTCCTTCCCTACCTGGGTGGGAGGGGGAGGGGATCGAGAGCATTGTTGTCGAACCTGAGTCAAACGGTGACATTTAGTATGCCATTCTGAAGACTGAGATTGGACACAGATTGTGAACCTTTCTGAAACAGGCATAAAGTAAACAGCTTCTTAAATAGGTCATCTTTATTTAATAGTCATTAATGCTTTATTTTTTCATGGTTTTGTAACTTGATTATATTTATTTATAGAAATTTCCCATGGCAAGCCAATTTGGCTATAGCTTAGTTCCTACAAGTATTTGCATATTTAATGGACAAAAGTTATATGAAAATCCCTGGAAACAGTTTTTGTGTAACTGCCTATACCTGAAAAACAACAAAGTATTTATTGTCTGTTCCTTTCTCATTAATAAAAAATAAGGTCACCATAAACTACACATTGAACGTTGAGACTGATGTGCATGAAAGAAGAATCAGATATGTGAATGTAATAATTGTCAGTGTATTTATCTGGTTGTGCTGTGAATCTGGGAGATTTTCAGGGAGGTCATATTTTGTGCATCTTTGCCATGAAGAGACACCTTAGCCTCCTATCTTTGTGAGAGGCTGTGGGTTACCAAAACACCTTACAATATCAAAAATCTTTCACTATTAGTACTTGATCACAGGACACATAAGAGAAAAGGAAGTATAAAAAAAAAACTTATTTGGTTTAAGTATGAAAGCCTTAGTGTTCCTCACCTATTAAATTGGTTTCTATCAACAACAAACAGGCAACTATATTTCATATATCAAAAAGATTGAGGTCATGTGGGAGTAGGGTAACCTTTTGTTTTTGTTGTTTAAATGGAATAACAATTCATTCATTATATTTCACAAATATGCTAACAATTTTTTAACAACTACCTAAATCCTTTGTGTAATGACATGTTTAAATCAGCTGGCTATAAAAAACTATTATGACTACATTTCATGCTTTTAGTGAAGGGTTACAGGTCATCCCCAGAGTACTGCCTGTCCTTCTAAAAGCCTTAGTAGCTCGAAGTTATACTGTTACCTGATATCCTGCCATGAATTTGCTTATGAATATTGGGTAGGTAGGTACAGCCCTATTGTGAAGGGAGAAAAGTAAGAGATAATATGAAGATAAATCAATCAGAGGTGTAGCAGAATCAAAGCACCTTTATGTATTTCTCAGTTATGAAGAAATTCCTTTAATTGTGCAGTGGAACATTCTTCAAATCTGCTGGGCAGAATAATGCAAGTCAGGGTGCAGCCAGCAGTGATCACTATTGCAGTGCAAATATACTTGATTTTCAAGAGTGCAAAACTATGTGGGTTTGATCATTGTTTAAATCCCACTTTCTTTACAGTGGCTCTGTAAGAAAAATGGAATCAGCAGACTTGGCTGATGCTTTGCCCATCCTGGCTCTGGCACCTAGCTGAAATGCTGCCTGACTGCCCAGGGACAGACTAGGAGAAGAGGACTTTAAGTGTCCAATCAAAAACATTTTCTTAAAACTGCAGAAAAATACTCAGCTCTGAAGTGTAGGAAAAACATCCAAAATCATGTGGCTAGATGCTAACCTAAGGCCCAAAGTCTTTAAACAAACTCACTACTGGTCAGTCACTAGTGCTGAAAGGCACACAACCTTAGGATTTGGATAAAGTCAATTTATGCAAACCAAAGAGAGCAAAACAGGGAAGGCTGGATGTACTGCTGGATCAGGATGAATGGAAAGGAAATAAGTGATATGGACCAGCCCATGAGGTGATTTTTGTCATCTGGAGTGTAAAACCTACAACTATTTGCATTCAGAGCAACATGGGTACTCATTGCCAAAACTGATTACTAAGTTTGTATATGCAAATATTACTGTTATTACCTATATATGTGTTTCATCTCTTGTCCTTCTTTGAGTAGATTATTAGGTAAGGGCATGGTACTAAATGTTCTTGCATAAATATGTATGTGTGTGTATTAATTTTTTTAAATGTCTGTGAGTAAATAAACAAATACATAAATAAAAACAATTTATGAAGGGCATTGTATGTGATTTCCTTTCTCTGTTCCCTCTCCTTTTCTGCCTAAACTGTTTTGGCAACAATAATCAGTAACTACAGAAAACATGCAAGGAAAATAAGAGAAAAAGAAGTAAAGCTGCTAAGTGGAATTCCCCTAAGACCTTTCTGTGAGAGAAGATTTGGCAGAAATGAAAGCTATTTTTACGTGTGTGCTTGTAAAAAAACAAAACACTCTTCTCTTTTATACAGCTTTCCAAGCCCTCCAGTTTTGGTTGGGCTCATGGAAATAGCCCTTACTGACATATGTTCCTATTGAAGTTGCAATAAAACTGTAAAAATCATTACTAAAACAGCAGTACTATTCTGTGCCCTTTGATGTATTTGTTAGATGCACCCATAGTCATTTAAATTGAGTACAGCTTCTACCACCAAACCAGTTAGTTGTGAAACTTTCATTCTTTTCCAGAACCAGAAGCAATTATCCACAGCTCAAAGCATTTCAGAAAGCATAATGAGGGTATGATATTAACCAGTCAATTGGGCTAATCTGAATGACCATCAGCACTCCAAGCAAAAGAGGCCTTATTATAGTTACAGTTATTATGCTGCTGCAGTTACAAGGTTACTTAGAAAGCTGAACTCAATCTATCAGCATATTAGAGACTGAAATGCCAGATCATCAAACTGGAAGCCTTAATGCACCATTTAGAAATGGTGAGATGAGGAAGAGACCTATGGGAAACTTAGAGCTTATAGGATATTCTAGACATAATTCTTTTCCATATTTTGAACCAGTCATTCATCTGAATGATGCGTGGGAAGTTCCCCTGATTTTTCATCATTCTGGAAATTTTCTTCAGCTTGTAACTTCTAAGAGACACTTGTTGCATTGTAAGTTCTCATGTAATAAACTCACTAAACCAAACATATTTCATTATTATGGAAGATATTTTTTTTCTTGATTTAGCTAACAAGAAAAATGAAACAGCTAACATAAGTGCTGATAGTATGTTGCAGGATCTGGAGCTTTTAGAAATCAGGGAACACAACAGGTTAATTAATGACTAGTGAAGATGACAATATTTTTTTCTCTCAAAAGATGCCAGAGAGTTTGCTTTTCATGTAGGAAGTTTCAACTGTGGTTTATAGCAAGGCATAAATAGACAGGCCTGCTGCATGCTACAGTATGCATCTGGAAGCTGAAATAAGGTGGTCCAGGACCATAAAAGGACTAGATTTTCTGATTAAAACTAAGATTTGGAATGAGGCAGAAACTGGAGTGGGACTTGGATCCAATGAACTCAGTAAGTTATCTACCAAAGTCAGTAATAAAAATCTGTATGTAAAGACAAGGCACACAGAGAAGGGCAATTTGTTTTGATCCAAACATAAGGGACTGCAAGAAGCACTAGACAGCAATCTTGCAGTGAGAGGAGAAGATGGATGTGAAATGCTATTTTGATATCTGGAGTGAACTGACATGTCTCATTGTCATACCCATGGAAGGTGAGGAAGCCACAATTTTAAGTACAGAAGAATAAAATTCTTGACTAGAAAGAGCTATTTTCCTTCCAATTCAATAAAAAAAACAGACTAAAAAAACAAGTGAAAGAGAAGTTCAACGTCAAGGTAAAACAGGACAAAAATGAACATGTGACCTAGTAGAGAAAGGTATTTCTGTGTTTGGATTCTTGTTATTGAAGCAATTGTCTACTTTCACCAAAGAACTAAATCTATCAGCTAAAGAAGACAAATGGAAACCTAATGCAGGCATGACCTGATCTTGACTTTGCAGTTAGGCTTGGAAGTTGATTGGCTTTGGAAGCTGCTACTGGATCAGCTTCCTGGCCTTCCTTCCAGAAATCATTGATTTTAATCTCATCTAAGTTTTTAAAAACACTCCCACAGACACCAGATGGTGATAGAGAATGACTGTATAGCCAATGGATCTCGTCTCTAGAGGATATTCAGGCGTAGCAGCCCAGGAGTTATTTCTATGCAATATTTTGCAGGCAGATGTGAATGTACTCAAACTGTACTCCAAGCCAATTGGTTGCAAACCAACTCCAATTCCAAATTTCTGTTGCAGCAGTTATGTGTCATGTTATTCAAGGTGATAAGACCAGATCAGTTTATTAAAATACCATTTGGCTCATGGCCAATGTACTGTACGTTAGGTTAGTGTGCCACCTTGATGAGGAGAGTACCTCAGTCTCTTTCATGACAGTTCATTAGTAGAAGACAATTAAACAAGAGGGTATTCTGACTGTGAGACTTGCGTGGAATATCTCCTCAAATAAGTTATTTTAAAACCTGACTTCTGTTCTTTTTCCATCTCTTCAAACTCTGTTTTAAAACCACAGTCTCTCTGACTCTCTTTTTTTTGGTCATCATTCCTTGTTATTGAAGCAATTGTCTACTTTCACCAAAGAACTAAATCTATCAGCTAAAGAAGACAAATGGAAACCTAATGCAGGCATGACCTGATCTTGACTTTGCAGTTAGGCTTGGAAGTTGATTGGCTTTGGAAGCTGCTACTGGATCAGCTTCCTGGCCTTCCTTCCAGAAATCATTGATTTTAATCTCATCTAAGTTTTTAAAAACACTCCCACAGACACCAGATGGTGATAGAGAATGACTGTATAGCCAATGGATCTCGTCTCTAGAGGATATTCAGGCGTAGCAGCCCAGGAGTTATTTCTATGCAATATTTTGCAGGCAGATGTGAATGCACTCAAACTGTACTCCAAGCCAATTGGTTGCAAACCAACTCCAATTCCAAATTTCTGTTGCAGCAGTTATGTGTCATGTTATTCAAGGTGATAAGACCAGATCAGTTTATTAAAATACCATTTGGCTCATGGCCAATGTACTGTACGTTAGGTTAGTGTGCCACCTTGATGAGGAGAGTACCTCAGTCTCTTTCATGACAGTTCATTAGTAGAAGACAATTAAACAAGAGGGTATTCTGACTGTGAGACTTGCGTGGAATATCTCCTCAAATAAGTTATTTTAAAACCTGACTTCTGTTCTTTTTCCATCTCTTCAAACTCTGTTTTAAAACCACAGTCTCTCTGACTCTCTTTTTTTTGGTCATCATCCCTGCTCTCTCTCTGCTCCAACAGCTTCCACTCCTGTTACTCTCCCATTCTGTTGCTTCTGGGCTTTGCCATTCCTTCCCTCTCTTTAGGATATAACCTCTAGCTCAGATTGCTTTCATATAATACACAAGATGAACATCCAACAGTTCATCAGCAAGAGGAGAAAAAATGGAGGAACCTGTGTAACTTTGGAGGTCTTTATACCTTCAGTAGGAATACATGTAGTTTACAACTTGTATGCTTATGTTTGATTCTGTATAGTTATAGATCATTTTATATCTATTTAAATATTGACTAATTACGTGGGCATGTAGCCACAGAACAAGGGGAAATGGCTGTAAACTGGAAGAGGGTAGGTTTAGATTAGATGTTAGATTAGATGTTCTTTCCTGTGTGGGTGGTGAAACGTTGGAACAAGTTGCCCAGAGAAATTGTGGCTGTGCCCTCCCTGGTAGTTCAAAGACAAGTTGGATGGGGCTTTGGGCAAGCTGGTCTAGTGGGAGATGTCCCTGCCCATGGCAGGGGGGTTGGAATTAGATTATCAGTAAGGTTTCTTCCAATCCAAACCATTCTATAATTCTATGACAGATACATTTTTTAATGTATTATTTTAATGGGAACAGATATTCACCATGTTGTTGAAAGGCTACTTGCTACTAACAGATAGTTAAGGTGCATCAGAATCTGTCCAACTAGTTAAGTCTTTAAGAATTACAACAATAATACAAGCATTAAAAGAATTCTCTAGTTTCATTTGTGTTTTATTTGAGCAAAATAATTCCAATTGCATATTTAATTGCATTATAAAATATTACTCCTACTCCTAACAATTGTTTAAAACCCAGTTACCCAGTGTCTGTAGAAAAGAGAGTTCTTTGTCCTCAGTACAGAAAAGGCAGCCTTGTAATTCAGCATTCACTTGTGAAGAATTCAGATAATTTTATAGCCTTTTAGTTCATGAAAAGTTTTCTTTTATAAAAGTTTCAGCTTAATATTAATTTTCATTTAGCTGTTGTATAATGAAGTGTTTCTTACTAGAATGTTTATAGTTGGTACATAGATAAGTCATAAACAGGAATTCTAATTCTTTGCTAGTTATTCATGGGAGTTCCATTACAGCCATACTGCAGGCAGCCATGCACTTCAAGGATTGTGCTGATGCTGAAGTTATAAAGCAGAAGAACAAAGTTTAAATGGTCTGTAAATGTCAGCAGAATCCTGATAGTAAATTATGACCTTGCTATTGACTCCTGAGTACCTTTGGCTACATTTTATGCATTTCTCATAATGAAAGTTTAATGCTCTTCAGATGACATAAACAAAAGGATAGCACAACTGACCAAATTCATGAACCAAAAGAGAACACCAGATATTTATCAGGAGTTCTGTGAAGTAGTTTATTGAAGTTATTTATTGCAGCTAAAGTAATATTTAGGAATGCAATAATATCCTGAGTGTGGTGTTGCCAGAAATACTAGTGTCTGTATTCTTGGGGGACTTATTTTTATTTATTTTTTTTAGTTCAATATACAGAGATTCAGCACATTAAACTATCCTTATTCTTAAGCATAAAATTGGAATTCTTGGCTTGCTTATGATTTGTATATTGAAGCTTTGTAGCTCTGAGGGGATACATTAATGCCCACTGCAGTGTCTGTCAGTTGCACATTCCATAGCTGAGGTGCCAAGGCAAACTGAATTCAATAATGCAGCTTTGATTATGGATAAGAGAACCACAAGTTTATGCCTGACATATATGTGACCTTGTAATCCTCTCCTTAGAATTCTTGCTGGCATTCCTCTCTCCTGCCACTCTCTTTTATTGTGTTTTAAAATTAGGTTAGAAGGACTGTGGGGCAGAGACCATGCTGTCTCTTCCATCCCAAGGAAGAGTTTTCTTTTTACTGCACTGAAAAATGTATCTATCATGCAGATAATTTTGTGAGTTCCTCTTTTGAAATGTTAAAAGTTCATATCAGCCTCATTCACATCCCTTTCATAATCCTAAGTAGGTTTCAAGAAAGAAAGTTATATGTTGCTCATTTAATTTCATAGTAACTGAAAGGCACTCCACTGGCTTCTTTGTTCTCTCAGAATTACCCAACAATGCATGCTTAGCTTTTTCTTTCATGCAGTTTTACTAACTGTTGTAAATGTGGGTGTAGTCCCAGCAATATTAATAATTTTTTTCTGCTTAGAAAATTCCAAATTTTATTTTATTCTTTTGTACAAAAAGCACTGCTCTACAAGTGAGTCCAGCAAGGCAATTGCTCAATTGTATCGGTTTTAGGATAAACATCTTCTTAAGTTTATACAAAGGCAGTTATACCATTCCTCTTCAAAAGTTAATCTGTTGGAAGAAGAAAATGGGTAGAAGACAGTTGCAATGTAAAGAAAAGCTGTTTGAATGTAGCAACATTTAAGTCTGTGTGCAGTCAAGATAGGAATGAAGTTTTGAAATTCCTATCAAAAGCTCTGAAGCATTTGGAGGGTCTCCTTGGCAAACGTTGATACCCTAGAACAGGAGTTCTTCTGATTTAAGAACAGTGGAATCATCAGCCACCTTTAGTGTCCTTATCAAAAATAGCTACAGGCTATTATTGCTAAAAATGGCTTCTGATGAGTACACAATACTGCTCTGCAGATACATTGGGTGATATTTTAGAGGACATTAATTCTGTACATTGGAAATAAATAGCTGCTTCTAATATCAGGGAAATCCAAGCAATACCTGCAATTTCTTACCTTTGCAGCATTGGAAGCCAGCTAGGAAAAAAAATAATAAATCAGTATCTATTATTTATTGAAGCACTCAGGGAGGTCAGAGAACCAAGGTCTTGGGAATTTGACAGATGCGGTCAATAAAAGAGGCAGTTCCCATTTAACTATGCAAAGGAACTGCAGACCTTGAAATATTAACCAGAAACGTCATCAGATTTTTAATAATGCCTCTCAGCTACATTACAGACCCTGATTAGTTGTTGGTGTTTATCACCAAGAGCTGGTGAGGATGCTAATATTCTTGGGCTACAGAAACCTTGCCTGATAGTGAAGCAAGGTGGAAAGAGACAACTAGCGAACTCATCTGAAGGGTCTTTTTTACTCTTAATGTTTGGGCACCATGAAGGTGAGAGTAAGTCTTATATCATCTGAAGGGATGTTAGTCATAATCTTCTGCATGTTTAGGAAAGGTATCTAAGATGATGAAAGGTATCTATGAGGAGCAGCTGAGGGAACAGGGACTGTTTAGCCTGGAGAAAAGGAGGCTGAGGGGAGACCTCATTCTCTGCAGCTATGTGAAAGGAGGTTGTAGTGAAGTGGTTGTTGATGTCTTTTTCCAAGTAAAAAGTGATAGAACAAGAGGAAATGGCCTCAAGTTGTGCCAGGGCAAGTTTAGATTGAATTTTAGGAAATTTTTTTCCCCAAAAGTATTGTCAGGCACTGGAGCAGGCTGCCCAGGGAAGTGGTGGAGTCACCATCCCTGGAGGGGTTTAAAAGACGTGTAGATGTGGTGCTGAGGGATGTAATTTAGTGGGGATTTTGCAGTGTGCTGGGTTAACAGTTGGACTTGAGAATCTTAAAGGTCAATTCCAACTAAAGTGATTCTGTGAAACCTGGTGTATCAGACATGCTGTTTATATCCAGCTGTACTGTTCAGTCTGTCCATAAGAGATCACAACTCTTCCATGCTGGGAGCCCATGGCCTCAGCTGCCTCTGTATCTTGTCACACTTCTTGGTCCAATGCTCTGTTCAGCTTGCAGACTATGCAAGGTCATATTCCTTTATGTGTTTAAGTACTTGCTGAAGACTCTCTTATAAGGAGTTGTTTGTCAGAGATTGAGCAGTATAAATATAAAGATGTACAAAGATAATGTCACGTAGAGTGATTTCTCCAAATATTTTAAATATTTTAATATGTTTCCTATGCTCTTACATGGCATCTAATGCTAGCAGCACCAATAAATACCAACTGAGAGTGGAAACCATTCCTGTTCAAATAAGTGTAAAGAAATGAGAATTGAAGGTGTTTGTGATCTCTGGTATTAAAACACCCCAGGTTTGCATGGATCATCCCATATGTTGCATATACCTCCAGGAGTTTCTGTATAAGACAGCCTCTCTGGAGCTTTCAGCAGACTGTCTAGAGACAAGTAAAATGCCTTAACTCAAGATGCTGCACACACAGTCTGTTACAGAAGAAGAAAATTATCTTCTGCTTTATCTCCACTAAACAAGAAAGACATAAGATAGTAATAAAATAATTTAGGTTGGAAGCAATCTCTCTGAGAGCCATCAGGTCCAGGCCCCTGCTGAAAACATATCTAACTAGATCAGGTTGCTTAGTGTCAAGGCCAGTTGAATCGTGATCACCTCTGAGGAGCACCTTCCACAGTGAGTCTGGGTAACTTACTCCAGTACCTCAAGAACCTCATGATAGTTGTTTTTTTTCCTTACATCAACGGTGAATTTCCCATATTCCAGACATCTTCAAAGCAGACTGCATGAATTCTGATGTGGACAATTGAATTAAGTTTTGTTTCCCTGTTCAGTTTTAGAAAAATTAAAGACTAGTAAATCCCAGCTTATGGCAAAAGGTACAGATGCTGAAACTGAGCAAATATCTGATTAGAACTTCTCATTACATGCATGAAACTATGCTTCTTGCATCCTTGTTTGAAGAAAATAAAGAAAAATATTGAGAAGACTGTTCTTTGTACATTTCTCATTCACAATGTTTGATACCAGATTTTATAAGAAGCAAAGGAACACAGAAACCAAAATCCTGTGGAAAACCAAGAGGAACTGAGCATCGTCTTAGGCACTTCTGAATAATTTGCTCCATTCTTTTAAGACTTCTAAACTGATGTATATGTAAGTGTATTGGACAATTTACCAGGTTGGCTTATTCAATTATTTTTCCTTACCCTCCTCTTCTGGGTGAAAGCTGTTCCCCTACAGAGTGCCAGATGAGAATCTTAATGTGTTCTGAAAAATCCTGGTGGGACAGTCCCCATTTGGCATATGGTGTTTGGCAAAGTCACTTTTTGTAATTCTTCCATCTGAACTATGAGGAAAATTAGATCAGCTGCATGGTACAGATCTCAGCATAATTAATGCCCTAAGCAATACTAGAGCAAGTAGCACTATTTAGGATTTTCTTTATGCTTAATGAAGGAGCGGAAAAATACTTCCATATTGTGATTATTTTTATTAATAAATGTCTTGAAAAAGGACAGACTTAATCTGAAGTTTTCTACTGAGTTCTCAAATTCTGTTAAGGGCAATTTATACAGAGTTCAAGCTAACATATTCTAATAAGATGAGCAGGTGGGACATACTTGCAATAGTTAAACATCTGGAAGCAAAATCAGATTATCACCAATTCCAAGTGCTCTGTGTATTCTTTTAATTGGTCATTCTCTAGAGAGACTCAAGTAGAAGCATAAACTTGCGATTTGATGATTGAAAATTGCCTAATCTTCTTCTATTAATCAGTAGAGAGAACTATTTGTTCCAACAGTTCTGCTGCTAATTCAAATAAGATGTTTTTACTTTCACCTGTGCATTGATGTGTTTTACACAGAGACCTTTTCAGCTCTGCAATGGCTTCCTCTTTTTCAAAAGTACTTCTTTTATTGTGTGTTTTATCTTCTCTATTTGTTTGACTCATAGTCTAGTTCAGAAATCTGTCTACAAATTCCATGACTCAGATTGAAATGACTAGTTCATTTTTTTCTTTAGGGAATTTGATCAGAATAATTTCTATACAAAACAGAATTTGCTGTATTAGCAAATATCCCTAAATACTGAAAATTGGATGTGTAAAGAAATACTGAAAAATGAGCAGAAAGTTGATTTATTGTTCTTTAATATACTTTTGGCTCTTATACAATGTAGCAGAGAGACCAAATGTATTTTTCTGTTTATAAGAGCTGACTGGATTTGTCTCTGAAAGTTCTGGGATGAAAGCAAACTAGACTTACATGTAGAAAAGCAATTGTTCGAATTTATAAAATAAATTATGCAGCACCATATCTCAAACTGAGAAACTTAGGGAAATGATTTTGAAATTCTGACCACATTTTGCTTTCACTTTTAGAACCGTCAGTGTAGTATGTAGTTTGATAATTCAAGCTGATGAAATGTCATTATCTGTAAATGGGTGTAGCACATAGAAAGAATGCAAATAATAAAAATATGGAAATAAAAAAAGGTAATTACTTAAGATGAGAAAGTAAATACAAATCTTATGTATTTGAAATCTGCTTTTAAAAAATGGAAATGTTATGATAACGAAGCCATTACATGTAAAGTTAACAGAAAAACAGGAAAAAATGCAGAAAATTTAAGTGGGTTATTATGGATCCCCTTGTTTCTGACTTTCATGTTCATTGAACTAAAAATACATGCCCTACCTTATTTTGTGGTGACTTTAAAAAAAAAAAATTATTTGAAGTGCCTATAATGTTTTTGCTTTGCACCTTCTATGTTAATGAATTGCTACAATGAATCTTTAATAATTCACCTCCCCATTCTGACCTTTTTGGCCTATTAGATAATGACTGTGTCTTGAAGTTATCTTTAGTATGTTCTTGACTTTTTAAATCCCACTAGAGAAAAAAATTCTTCTTTAAAAGTCTACTGGATCTATTAACTCACACTAAGAAGTGACCTATTATGTCAAGGTATCTGATAACATATAATTTGGGTCCAGAATTTTCTCAGCTGTGGTTTCCAGGATTGTTTGGACAATTATGCTAAAAAAAATGAAGAGTCAGACTTTTATTCCACCATGTAATTTATTTAAGCTTCTTTACTGTGATGAATTAGAATTAAAGTGTCAGTTCTTAACTGATTTATATGTTGAGAAAATTGCAAGAAATCTAAACACATTTACTTCAACTTTGGGTGGATGGTAGATGATGGACTGGATTCAGGTTTACTTTTAGAATTAGCAGGTAGAAATGTAGCTGCTAATGAGATCAACAAGAGTGGAAGGTCTTTGTAGGAGGGAATGATAATTTTACAGTAAGAGTTCAGGGTGGGCTGGGAAATAAATGCTGTGTCCTTAAAACAAGTTTATTAGTTATTTATACATAACCATGGAATTTAGGAAGAAGAACAGAATGCACTGGAATGGAAGAGGACAGGAGACAAGATACTATAAGAGGACACTCCAGAGCCACCACAGTGAAAGCCAAATAAAACCACAGGTGAATTGGAGTTGGGACAATAACCAGCAGGAACTTCTGAAGAGCCTCAATCATCCATCACTGCAAATGGCTCCAATGGCTGTTAGAGTAAGACCTAACAAATTCAAAATTATGGATGAGAGAGAGACAGTAGATTTTCTACCAAAAGAATCAGAGAGGGGAAAAACACAAAACAAATCAAACCAGACCACAGTCTATTTACTTTAATACAATACCAGAAAACAGAAAAAAAAGAAGAAACTTTTACTATATAAAATGAGCTACTTATCAATATTAACAAAACCATCTCTGTAACTGTGAATCTTCTTGTAATAATCTCCCTGAGGGCAACTTTTAACAGAAAGTCCAAAATAAGAACAGAAATTATGAAGTATGAAGTGTGCTGAGAAGCCTCCCATTTTTTCCTTGCACTCACCATTACTTACACTTAAGCATTGAGCATTTTGAACAGGTGATTTTTCTGTCCCATTTTTCTTCACTCTCTAACAAAATAGGATCCTTGTCTATGACTTATTGTGGTAATTATGACTCAGTATCAATAATGTTGATTAGTGTTTGCCTTGCTTAGGATTTGGTATGGTATAAATGACATTTCCACGATCTGTTTTGAGAATATGATCCTCTGCATTTCATTCTGCTTCTCCTGGTCTCCAAGCACTTCCCTTTCTATGTAGACTGTTCTTTCATAATTCCCAGTTTCCAGAAGAGCAAAAGGAAAATGTGTTGGAATCTTTTCTAAAGGCATAGAGCAAAGTGTCCTTTGCAAGCCTTTACAAGTGGTGCCTACAGTGTCAGAAATTACTAAGAATTGTATGGTGAGAAATGCCTGATTACCACAGATCAGACCCAGATATGCAGCTGGTGAAGGACAGACTGCACATCTTAAGTAGTGAGAGTTTTCATGCCTTGTACACTCTGAAGTTAGATTTTACATGAACTCAAATGAAAGTTATTTTTTGTTTAAATGTTTTCCAACTGATGGACTTGTGCTTCGTGAATGGTTCTCTGAACTTTTGGATGGTGAGTTGTCTCAAAGCTTTTGGTTCATTGGTTTTGTGCTGGTTTGGTTTTTTTTGGGTTTTTTTGTTTGTTTGTAGGAGAAAGAGGATTATAAAACAAGACATGGGGTGTTTGCAGCCATGACACCCAAACAAGCTTCTTTGCATCTTATTTATTCATGTGAAAAAAACAAAGTCCATAAACTAGAGTGATCAGCTCCTAGAGTCCTAAATAATTCAAACAATGTAATTATTGTTTAAGAGCTGATGGTGGCAATTGCCTATCATTTCCCTTGCAGATCATCTCATCAAACATAAACTCTAACACAGAGGTATGTAGAGAAGAAATTAGTTTAGAGTAGGCACTTACTCTGTATGTCCTATGAGCACAATCAATTCCCAGTGTCCTCAGGTCCCACAGATAACATCCGTTTTTGCAATTCAGTTGAGAATTCATTAGCAAAACTATTCCCTCTGAGAATTCATGAACTTCCACCAGTCCTTTTATCCCTTTGGGCTCTAGACTCCATCTCATGCACCATATCTGATCTGGATATATATCAAGATGTCCTGATTTTCATTTCCTAGCTGGTAAATTTCTACATAAAAACTTCACTTTAAAAACAAATTCCCTGCAACAGACACCCATCAAAACACAGCAGACATTTCTGTTTTAGGGGAGATGCATTTCTTTCTATGTATACTCTGTGCAGATGAACTATGAAGTTGGTAAAGAAAATTATTTTTTTCATACCCAATTACGTTATTAGGGAATCAAAATGGTCAGCCTTTAGTCCTAAGACCAGCCCTTGTGAATCCCAGACCATGGATGTAAGAGAAAAAGCCCAGAGGAAGAAAGACTCTCAACTGGTCAATGAGGACTGGGTTAGAGATCAGTTAAGTAAACTGAATATATGCAAATCCATGGGCCTCAATGGGATGTAGCCACACATGCTGAGGGATCTGGCTGATGTTGCTCTACCACTCTCCATCATTTTTGAAAGATCATGGCAAACAGGAGAAGTGCCTGAGGACCAGAGGAAAACCAATGTCACTCCAGTCTTCAAAAAGGGCAAGAAGAATGATCCAGAAAACTACAGAGCAGTGAGCCTCACCTTCATCCCTGGAAAAGTGATGGAGCAGCTCATTCTGGAGGTCACCCCTAAGCACATGAAAGAGAAGAAGCTTATCAGGAGTAGTCAGTGTGTATTTAACAAAGGGAAATCCTGTTTAACTAATCTGATAGCCTTCTATGTTGCTGAGACTGAATGGTTAGATGCAGAGAGACCAGTGGCTCTAGTCTGCCTTGAACTTGGCAAGGCTTTTGATACATTCTCCCATAATATCCTCATGAGCAAGCTCAGGAAGTGTGGGGCAGATGAGTGTACAGAAAGATGGACTGAGAACTGGCTAAGCAATAGAGCCCAAAGGGTGGTGATCAATGGTGCAGAGTCCAGCTGGAGACCTGTGACTAGTGGAGTCCCCCAAGGACCAGTGCTGAGTCCAGTCCTGTTCAACATTTTCATCAGCAGAAATAATTATTGCCTTTCCAATGTAGTGTTATGGAAAATGGTTTTTAATGGCTTATTCTGTTCATAAGAACCCTCCTAGGACTGCTTTCCACCACCTGGACAGGAGATTCTCATAATGTAAATAACAACTTATATTTTCCTGTGTAAAAATACTAATCTTAAACACAAAGTTGTAACAGAATCTTAACCAGAATTTGAAGCTAAAGTGCTTTCTAAAACTAATTTTAATGATTCACTTTGGAATACAATGAATATGCTATGCTTTAGACTCATTAAATTAAGAGTTAATGTCTTTCTAAATTATGCCATATGTATTAGAGCTAGTGACAAAATTAAATAAAATGAGGAACGTTTTCATTTTATTTCATATAACTTCTAATTTTTATTCTCTTGAACATTCACTATAATGTTGATTGACTTTTATTAAATAAAATTTAAATAAACTTTCCAAGTATGCTCTCATAATTTACGAAGCATAAGTATACAGATCAACTAAAGGGGTTTGGTTTGTTGTGTTTGTTTTTTTTTTTTTAAATTAAAAAATATAATTTCTTAGCATTTTTTCTAGCTGCCAAATATGAGTAATCAAAAACTGGGAAGTCAGAATAAATATATAACATTATCTAATTACATCCTCTTATCTGAAAATTGGTTCAATTTTTTTTCACACAAACCTAAATTTTGTCTAAATTTGAAAGTATAGATCCCCACTGAGCTATCCATAATCTGTTTTCTTTCCTACTGTTTTCTCTTTCTTTTCACCACAACCTGATAATTAACTTAAGGAGGTGTTTTCACTGTCGCTTTTTGCAGAAAATCATAAAACACCAGAAAAAAAAAAACCCAAACATGTCACTCACCACCCAGTTCCTTGAAACCAATTAGTATAATATATATAACCATTGCTACTTAAAATATGTAATGACAATAAGGTTGGTCTTTGTCAGAGAAAAAATAAGCAAACACTTCTGCAAGAAAAACTTCCTGTACATCCAAGATATTCTCCTAGGCTGACTATCTGATGGTGGCTCTTCATGTATCTGAAGATTATAATTTGGGAGATGAAGCTTGATAAACTGTAGTTAGACATGAGAGAACCAGTTTTACCAGATAGGGTCAAATAGTCTATTTAAGAAACTACAATTTGCATTTCACTAAAAATTTAGTTTTGCTGCTGGTTCATTTCATTTCGTGTTCTTTCTCAAGCTGCCTTTCCTCACACCTTATGACAACTGAAAACTGAAGCCACTCCTAGCTCCACTCTCACTCACCAGTTCCATTGCAAACTGGCCAAGAACCCACCAGCCCAGCAAGACAGCTTTGCCATGTGGATGCTGGGCAGCACAGAGTTGCCTAATCTGCCTGCTTGGTTTCCTCAGAAATTCTTGCTGCTGAAAGCCTTCCTTTCATTGAAACAATCTCAATCCCATGAGGGTTTTTTCTGTTGTAAGTATCTGATTAATGTAGTAGCCAGTGCCTGAAACAGCTTTCCAGGGTCACTGTGAAAATTATTTTCTCTCCCCACAAGTCACATCTGCTGAAACCAGGCTGTGCAAAACAGAAGGGAAATTCCTTTCAATCTCTTTCTTTAACCAGATTCACTTTTAATTGGAGAAATCTTAGTACATTTTTTTCTAATTTCAGTCTTTGAAGCTACAGCTCTCCTTTAAGCTGTTTCAAATTGGCTAAAATTTGCCTCCCTCCTCCTGTTGGTCCTTGGTCTGTAAAATCCTTGTTCACTGCTTACCTGCTGCAATTTGTAGGCAGATGTCTCTGTCCCTCCCTGCCAGTTTCTCCTTTCTCCTGCTACCTAGTGGTTAGTAGTCTGGCAGCACATCTGCTTATAAATGCCATTCATCTGGAACTTACAGGGTCCTTTCTTGAGAAAAGCCAAAGCAGTAGAAGCATAAAAACATGCTTTGAGACATTCTGGGCTGAGAGGATCAGCAAGGGAGAGTATATACACTGGTGGGGAGGAAATCATTTTCTGGTGAAAAAGCGGCTCCAGTGGTGGAGCTATGAATCAAAATTTAAAAGGCCATGAAAGTGCTGACTCCTGCAAGTTAGTTTCCCTGGGGTAAATCCCAGGCCAACCACAGTTCAGAAGAGAAACCAAGGTGACAAACTGGGAGAAGGTTGGGCAGGACAGGCTCCATTCTCTCAGGTTTTCAGTGCCCATGGCTGAAGAATTAATTCAGGAGGGGCTACAGTATAGTGAATGAATGGACTGTATGTTATCTGACAGTCGTGGTGGAAATTATTAGGATTTGGAGAATGTTTTGAAGTTGTCACTAAAATAACTCCAAAGGTAGGTATCTGACACAAGCAGCTGCTTGAAGAACATCACTGTGTTCGAGGACCACCAAATCCTGTGATTTTCCCTTTTTTTCTCCCCATCAACATTTAAAACACTGTTTTTGTTGTTGTTTCTTGTGCTTTATTTCACTGTAAATACAAAACATGACCACCTACTAAGTACAAATAGTGTTACAGATTATCACCACTTCCCCTTGGATTTTAATCATTTACCAAAACCATTTGAGCCTCATATTCCTCTGTAAAGACAATTTACACTGATGGTGTGCTGGAGGAAAATGTAATGAAAGATCTGTAACTTTCCTACTCTATACTGTGAACACTGGGGGAAGCTCTCCCTTATTTTCAATGTTGAAAATAAAGCAAATTTATGCAGCTGTTTTCTGATTAAAATAATAGACCCATATACAACTGCAGTTGTTGATGAGAGAGATAAATTGCTATCAAGATAGAAAACTCTTTATTTTGCTGACTACATTAGTGGAATTTTTCCCTTGATTGTTTCTCTACTCAAAACGAGAACGTTTGTTCATTATGCATCTATTACAAAGAGAAAATTCCTCCAACGTAAACTTCTCCTGCTTTACTTGTTTTGATGTGACATGCAAACATAATTTCTGTTCTATTTTGTTTGCCAAATGTATCAGGGACAGGCATTTAGATAAACTCATACATCAAGCAAAGGGCTTCAAGCTTCTCCAAGTTTGAATGTGATGCTTTTTTAAAGAGTGTGAACAGTGTTTTGATCAACTTAAAGCAGCATGAACCAGTTCTTGACACTCTGACAGCTGCAGTCTGGTAAGTGCAGAACCTGAGGAGGCTCCTCTAAACCATGTTAGTTGCAGAAGTTGAACTAATAATGATCTGCTTTTCCCTA
>NW_009954333.1:824279-898193 GCF_000747805.2 Chaetura pelagica | reverse complement strand
GGAAAAAAAAAAAAAAAAAAGAGAAGGATCAGGAGTTGAAACTACATCACTAACCGAAATTTTACTGGCATGATTGCATCTGACAGCCCCAAATGTGACCTTGAATTGGCCATTAGCAGGCACTGTGAAGAAAAAGCAATACCAACAGCCCATCTAAATGTTAAGTATAAAATGGGGTGAGTGGAATGCAGTTACAGAAACATAGGTATAATTTAGATCTTTTCTATCTGACTAGAAGGAGTATGATCTACTCACAAATACTGTGAAGAATCTCAGATGACATATAAAGAGCAATACAAAAATCTTCTGTACGTATATGGGGATAAAAAGACAACCAAGGAAAATGTAGGCCCTCTCCTGAAGGAAATGGGAGACCTAGCTGTGCAGGATATTGAGAAGGCTGAGGTTCTCAATGACTTCTTTGCATCAGTCTTCTCTGGCAAGTGCTCCAGCCTCATCACAAAGGCCACAGGAGGTGAAAGCAGGGACTGAAAAAATGAAGCACCTCCCACTGTAGGAGAACAAGCTTATGACCATCTAGAGAACCTGAAGGTGCACAAGTCTATGGGACCTGATGGGGTCCACCCATAGGTCCTGAAGGAGCTGGAGGAAGCAGTTGCTAACCCTCTGTCCATCATAAATGAGAGGTCAGGGCAGTCTGGTGAGGTTCCTGCTGACTCGAAAAAAATAGCTCCTATTTTTCAAAAGGGGAAAAGGAAGATCTGGGGAACTACGGGCTGATCAGTCTCATCTCTGAGCCTGGCAAGAACATGGAGCAGATCCTCCTAGAAAATCTGCTGGGGCACATGGAAAATAAGGAGGTGATTGGTGACAGCCAAAATGGCCTCACCAAGGGCAAAGAAAAGGTTTTCTCCCTGGAGGTGTTTATGCTTGTCTTGCATGAACCAATACATTTATGCAATTGAAAACCAGTTTCTCTGGACTTTGGAATTCTCTAGAAACCCTCTCAGTTATAGCTTGCATTTACTTTCTAGCAACTTGCTACTCCATATCTGGAAGTGGTGCAACAAAAATACTATTTAATATACTTGTTTAATTTGGAATCTCTCCCTTTCTAATCTTTTTTTTTTTTTTTTTTTTTTTTTTTCTTTACAGAGAGGACATCATTCTTGATAAAAATAAAAAGAAAGGAACAGCCTGCTCTAGCAAAGTGTGAACAGCACTCTTTCAATTATTATTTTGATCATTCACTTAATAAAACCAATATGGCTAGTATGGTCCTAAGTATGGAGGTGACCTTTTCAGTGCTTTAAATAATAGAGAAATGATTTATGGTGATGCATCCCATGCTATTACTCTTCGACATGTATAAATGATGTACTGGATTTCTATAATGCATTCATTTGTTCATGTTATCTGTAGATATTGCACTTTTACAGAATAAGAAACCACAATTATATACTTCCTTAATATAAAAATATTTTGGAAATCAGCTTAATTATAAGTAACATAAACATTAAATAATTTATATGATTTAAATTAATGAAAAATAACATAAATATGTACAATTAAAGTATTTTACATCAGATTGGTAGCTATTTTTTTATTTAAGCATTACATTGTGATGGAATTTTAATTACAACATTAAAATGTTGGATCTTAAAATATTCACAGCTGTTTACATGTAGCATAAACCAAAGTATATTTAATGTAACTGTAACCTGAACGTGCAGTTATTATTATTTTTTTTTATCTCTCTCATTTATTTATTTTTTCTTTTAAAATGAGATAACATTCTTCATGTTGATTTTACAACTGTGGAGTAAATATCTGCCTTTGATCAAGTAGTAGGACCCAGAACTACAGCCAGAACTTGGCCCCTACTCCATCTCTGGAGATCTTAAGGAGCTTGGTCTTCTCAAAACTAATTCCAGTTACTTGAAGGGAGAATCAGATCATTTGCATGACCAACACGATTACTTTCCCTGATGAAACCACTGCCTAAGTGCATGAGGAGTGTTTGGTGGATATAATGTACCTTGGCTTTAGTAAGGCTTTTGATACTGTCTCCTGCACTGCTATTTTGGATGCTAAGGAAACGTGGGCTGCCAGGTCTGAAGACTAGAGTCCCTATTTTTTAATGCCTTCATCAGCAACCTGGATGGTGACCCAGAGGGTATGGATAACAACTTTGCAGATGATTAGGGTTAGTACCTTCAAACAGAAAGACCACAGACTGGTCAACAGAAGCCCTGTGAAAGCTACTGCCTGAAAGATACTGAAAGATGCACAGAAAGAAACCTGGTTCAGCACCACTGATCTAGACGACCAGATCTTCTGCAAAACTGTAGGCCCTTCCCTACTTGTTGTCATGCAAATTCCTCCCATGACAGGCATTCTAAATATTGCCCTGGGACCTTTAAGCAGGTTTTGTATGTTCTCTGCTTGTTTGAGAAGTTAAAAGTAGTCCCTACGTTAGAAGAGTACCCTGAAAATGTCCATTTCTTTTTTTGGTTTATATTTAATTATTGGGCTGTTATGGTTCGTCATCACTTTTGCAAACAACTAGATCTACAGCAATTAAGAGGGTGGGCATTGTTAAACAGAAGAACATCTTATTAATAATAAATATTTATTATTTATTAAATTTTTTTGATGAATGGGGATCCAGTACCATCTAAATTTTCACTTGATACTCCATTCATAATAGTATAATCAGTAAAGCATGTAATAATGGTGGGTGGTTTAGAATGCTAAACTCTGACAATAGATAGGTCTGTTCTTCTTACGTTGTTCCACTAATATTTCAGCTGTTGTGGTTTTCCTAGCTGAATTCCTGCTAACTGTAGAGTGTGCATGATCTACTGACATGCAAAGTAAAATGCACTGCACAGTAAGATGCAAAAATACTCAATAAATTCTTAATTATAATGCTATTAAATAAAGAAAAAAAGTCTTATATCTAAATTTGAATATCATATGAATTGTGTCTCTTTAAAAATATCCATACTTGAATGTTATCCTATAGATTATTTTCACCCTCATAAAATCTGGACCATTAAAACAGTATCAGAGACAGAAGAATGCAAGTTAGAAGAGATTTCAGGTAGAAACTAGGAAATTAACCTGGGCAGGTTATAATAAGACTGAAAAACTAAACTCCTCTTTTTGCACCTGTTCACTCTTATAACCTACAGTGTTGCTGACTCACAGTATTCTCTCTTTTTTTTTTTTTTTTTTAAATTGCTATTATTATTTTAAACAGACAATCCCGGGGCTATAGATGTACAGATAATGTATATATTGCACATAGAAATCTGCATGGAACAGCATAGTTTGGTTTTATTGCAGGAATTTTAAAAAATCCTACTATGAAAACATTTCATAATGTCCCTGTTCTTTCCTCAAGGTTTAACATATTCTGCAACTCCCAAAATCTAACTCTAACTTTTTGTTATTTTCTTTCTGCTGTTGTTGTTATTGCTGTATGTTATTCCCCATTTTTACTTTCTGCTGGTGTGTGCAGGACAAAACAATCATTACATGTGAGTTGAGGAAAGTATTTCCTCCCTCTTTAGCATGGTAGGGTCCTGCATTTTGCCTTCCTTGCCATATGGGGTATGGGTTGCCTGCTAGGATTATCTAGGCATAGTTCAATTCATCAGTCCCTTGCTAATGTAACCAATGCTATAATTCAAGTGACAGTCTGTGCTGAAAGTCTTCACCTAACTCAATTTGAAGAATTCTTTTCTACCTTATCAATCAATAGTTAAACTACGTATCACGACTTCTTACTTTTTATGCACGTAAAACTTGTAGTTTTTATCCACTCTCCTATGACAGTGTGTGGAAATTCACACACACAAAAAAATCAGCATCTTGAAAAGAGTTCTGCATTACAGTGAAGATTATTTACAGATATGAAAAGGTTCTTTTCCCTATCAGAGATGTTATTTTATCTCTGAAATATTGAATTAGTTGTATTATACCTGCTATTACTCTACTTGATTTTTATTTTTGTTCCTCAGAAGAAGAGAGTTTTTAAAGGGATGCAAATACAAAAAGACAACATCAGATGTCAGACCTGGCTGTAAATAATAGAATCATAGAATGGTTTGGGTTGGAAGGGACCTTCAAGATCCTCTACTTCCAACCCCTCTGCATGGGCAGGGACACCTCCCACTTGATTAGCTTTCTCAGAGCCCCATCCAACCTGCCCAGGGATGGGGCTTCCACAGGTTCCCTGGGTAACCTGGGCCAGTGTCTCACCACCCTCACACTAAATAATTTCCTCCTAATGTCTAAATTTCCTCCTAGGTTCATTTATTCACTGAACTATAGATGTGTACAGCAAAGATATCAGAGCTGTTTTCCTAAATACCCTTTTCTCTCACTGAGGAGAAATAAAAAGTTTAAAGGCATGAATAATTTGACTTCTTTTAGTTGTCTTCTTGAGGAGGAGAATTGTGCCCTGGAAATGCCTATTTTCATGGATGGAAGAGAGACTGTCTAGCTGTAACATGTGCACTGAATGAGATAAATCCTTCTCTGTGTGTCTTGTGCCTGAGGTGAAGGCACTGGAAACAGCAAGGAAGGAAGCACACAGCATTACCCTCTGTAAAGAGAAATATCCCATGGAGGACCAGCAAAACATTTACTCTCTGGGTCACAATCCAAATTAATTATTAAGTTACTGTTCTGTTATTTAAACTGTTAATAAATAAAATAAAGGTAATAAAATTTAAACATAGTTAAAATAAAAGGATTAGTTATGAAATTCATTTACTCAACAGTATCCAAAATTTGACTGCAATTAATTCTATTCTACAGAGAAACATCTAAAATATTCTGCCAAAAAATAAGTGTGAAGAAAAACATAGTAAACAACACCCAAAGACTTCACTCTTTGTTTTGGGACATTTGCAACTAAAAAATATCAGAACAGGAAAAAAAAATAATAAAAATTATTCAACTTCTCATCCATACGTGGATAAGGAGTTCTTCCAATGTTTATTGTAATTAAAAATGTCTCCATCTGACTGAAGTGCTTCTGCAAAGTATGGTGGCTACAGCCATGGACTGCCTGTTTATAGCCTTCTCCCTCAGGAACTCATTGCATATGGAATATGTATCTTGTGGTAGCTTACAGGTAATTTCCAGGTTCATTTTGAAAAATGAGCTTTGGCATAAACAAGTCTGAAATGGCACAAATGCAGTTACTTCAGAGATTAGGAGGAGATATCTGCAGTTGCAATTGTCATACCTCCACTGAAATGACTGACAGAGTCACCCAAGTTTTACAACCAAATAGAATAAAATGTTTCTGTCATTTCTTTTTTCCAGAATCAATGCAACAGTTTTTATTCTGCAAGTTTAACAAGAGCCCTCCTCCCTTATTTGTGGTTAACACTCAGGACAACATAAAATTCAGATGTCAAACTTCTTTTCTGTATGAAGCACTCAAGTTAAAATCCCACACAAATTGACCCTCAGTATATATAGAAGTCTGTGGACTTAAGGAATTTTAGCTTTCAGTTTCATCTAAAGCACAGGTAGATAACTGGTTTGGATAGAGTCAGATATCAGAAGATGGGAGATGATATCTAGGGAAGGAAACAAAAGAACATTTATCCAGTAGCTGTTAAAAGTTGGAAGAAAACTGGAAAATTATTGTTGACAGATTGCCTTATTGAGGTGATTCTGCCCCTCTACTCTGCTCTGGTCAAACCCCACCTGGAATACTGTGCCTTGTCATATGGATCATATTCTGTGCAAGGGAGACCTTTATCCTTCCTCATTCTTCCCTGTTCTGTATAAACCAAATTCTCATTTCTAAGTGTTTCTTTTATTTTCTTTTCTTTCTAAAGGATAAGATTTTTTAATATAAGTCTGAAATTCAAGTCTTACTGTCTTTGCTGCTATAGAATTGAGTAGATGGCTGTCTATATTTTTGTTAATATATTTATGATGTATTGATTTTTACCTTCATTTTATTAATTAGTGATTTTGTAATCTAAACAAACACAGTCCTTTTCTGTGAGAGCAAAATTTCTGAGAGCCTCTAAACAAAAACAAGCAAAAAATCACTCAGAGAAAACTCCTTATGTTTTCATAACTAATCTGAAGTACAGGAAACTTTCAACACAGTGATTAGGAAAAGAGGTTACTCTGTAAGGGGGGAAAAAAGTAAATAAAGTCACTGAGAGCAATTGGTCCATTCAGAGCATCCTTTAGAAACACAAATAGAATCTGAGTCAGTAGAGGCAGAAAGAGAGAAGTCTAGCATGGAGATTACACTGTTATCATAGCATGCTCTTCATAGTCCTCTGGTAGAAAACTGTGAACAATTAATCACTGATCTATAGAGAGGATATTAATGTCTTTCTGAAGATGCAGCAAAAGTGTTATTGAGTCAGAAGGATCTAAGGTTGATGAAAAATTAAGGAGGTTCCAATTATCCCCGTTTGAATGGAGAAGATTTCCAGACAACAAAATGAAAAACTTCAGAACCATGACTCAGGGAAATAACATTAATAGGAAAGGTTTTCTTCCTTCTGTGAAACTAAATTCCCCACAAAAACAGAGGATGTAATCTAGCAGATAGGAAATCTGAAGTAAATAAGTGGCTCTGGTAAAAGAAGTTAATACAAAAGGTAATAAATGTATTTAAGATAGCAATGTATATCAATAGAAGCTGAGTATCTAAGAGTGTTCAATGAGAACATGCTATCTTGGATGTACTTTCTCTGTGTAGGCAATCATTGACATTAAAATCTAAAAACTAAGCAAATAAAAAACCCCTAGACCTACAGTAACAGCTTCAAAAAGGATAAATACAGCACACCTCAGTAGGTTTGTTTGTTTGTTTGTTTTGTTTTGTTTTTTTCCTCAACTGCATTTAGATTGTATTTTTATAAGGTTATTCTGTGCCCACACAAGTCACTCCCAGGCTGCATCTTTCTCCCATTGTGGGTATGACTGCCCCACAGAAACATGCAGCAGCAAGTGAGATTTAACTTTTTATTCCATGTTCCTCTCAGACCCGACAGATGGGAATTTGTTTCTAACCAAGCTTGGAAACATGTCTCTGAATGAAACAACAGTGAAAAACAACCTTGCTTTTTACTACTTTTTTTTTTTTTTTTTTAATTATTATTATCTTATTGTATTTTTTAAACCAGAATAATATTAGCAAAGCCTAATGTGATTATTAACATTTCCATAAAACCTACAGAAAGGAAAAAAAGATCAGGATTTGTTTTACACATAAAACTTTCAACGCTGACCTTTAAAGAACAGAGCTGACTATGTTGAGCATTTCCTTTTGATATAGCCACTTTTATTCTTTGGATGTTTTGCTGTTAAAGGTACAGAAACTTCAAATCTCTTCTAATGTGCAGGATGCTGCTTTTGTGAACATAGCCGATAAGTTTCAGGTCAAAAGGTAGAATTTCGAGAAGATAAAAAATAATCATTTCTAACCATGCTTAATGGTGGTTAAAGCATGAATTCAGAAGCTTAGATAGGAAAGGACTGCTTCCCTTCTGTTAGAAGTTGCAGCATGGGCATAACCAATCAAGTCTTTTTTCAGCAAAGGGAATTTTTCAGGAAGCCGTTTGATCTTCCTAGGAATCTTTGGGATATAAGTATCTAACCTGATTTGTTTGGGCTTGCTTTGGTTGGTTGGTTTTATGACCTTGGATGGCATCTTTGTTCATCAGAATTCACAGTAATGGTCTCAGCTTTCATCATTAGTAACTTCAAAATAAGTTGTACCTTGGAATCAGTCATTTTGTGCAAGTTAATCAGGACCCTCAGAGGAAGGAAAAGATGAGCTTGATTAAGACTGTGGATTGAATATGAGATGTTTTATCTTCACTTCCTCCTTCTATCACTTCTGCTATTTCTGTCATAACCTTCTGCAAAACTCTTGAGTGTACAATCTATTGCTCAGTCTCTGTTCTTTAAAATAACTGATACTACATGTAGTTATAGTGCATTTTTTGGGGGGGGGCAATAATTGCCATTTTATTAATTTTTATTTAGAATCTAACAAAATAGGACTTATGGGTGACTGTTTTAAATGGGGATTTTTTTGTGGTTTGTCTTTTTTGATGTTTTTTGTTTGCTTTTTTTGCTTTTTCTTTGTTTGGGTTTTTTGGTTTTGTTTGGATTTTTTTGTTTGCTTTTTTTGGGGTTTTGTTTGTTTTATTGTTGTTGTTTGGGGGAGGGGGGGGGAATGGTTGGTTGGTTGGGCTTTTTTGTGTTTTATTTTATTTCAGTTTTAGATACAAAATCAAGCTGTCACCCTCTCAGTATAAAATAAATCCAGGGATCAACTATATTCCACACTTGCACATACATATCATTGGCCTAATCTTGTCTCAGCAATTTCTAGGATTTCACAATTTATTTGTATTTTTCATAATTGAACTCAAATCTGCATCTGATTCTACTGCATAGCTGGATATTATTACTGTTCTTTCTGCTGTGGAAAGGCTACTAAAGACCCAAAGCTATCCCATGAGAAAAGTTGTAACAGAATAGAAGAAAATAATAATTCCCCCAATTTGACAAACCTTAGGACATTGCTAAGCTATGGAGGTATTTATAGGGAATGTTAATAACCTTGTTCCCAAGTCTGAGGATGGGCAAGACATTTCAACACTCAGCTTGTTACCAGAGCTATGAAGGGATGCTTTGGGAGTGAGAGCAATTAGAAAAACATAAGCTATTAGATTTAGGATTTGAGGGAAGGCAATTTAATTTTGGAAGAATCTCTCTGTTGGAGGTGACTGTTGCTGTAGGAAGCCCAGCTGCAGGAAAGAGGTTTGATGCTGGATTGTGGAGCACTCACTAAAATGAGCTTTTTTATTTGCCCTGACTGTACAGGGAAAGTAGCAACTTCCATAACAGCACAGCTTACTCCTGGTAGATATTAAATAAACTGTGAATTCTGCCAGAGCTCATGCCTGTGGAATTCAATTTAGACCCCATCATGAATGTGAGAAGGTGATTTGGCTGACTCTTCCTGTGGAGACTAACTAGTTGCATTATAGTGCCTGGATACTTCCAATGGGATCAATCAGGATATGTTAATTGCACCAAGATAATTTTAAAGTGGTGCAATGGGAAATTTGTTAACTTGGGAGAAATGCTATATTTTTAACAGTGAGGGGTATTGTTATTATTATTCTTTGGAACAGGTGGTCTAACAGCATGGAAGGAACCATGCAGTTATCAACAAGAGAAAAGAGAAGGATGCAGAGAAATGAACCAGCAGGAAGTTCAGAGTTTGTTTGGGTAATTTGAAAAACTTATTAGTGGATTGCTCATCTGCACCAAGAAATACAGTATGCTCCAAAAGAAGGGGTTGCAGTAGGTCTTTAGATTGCTTGCTCAGTTGCTTTTTTCTTTAGCTGCAGAAAGCTTTAACAGAGGGTAAAACCCTGGATGGCCATCTTTTATGCAGTATTAAAAATAGTAAGAACTGTTAATTTGGAAGAGAAAGAGAAAAAAACTTAGTGAAGATACTCTGGAACTACTGCTCAAGTTTGATCCTGTCTGCCCAAAACTGAGCACTCACAAAGGAGGAGAAAACAGTTATCAAAGGTAATTTGGTCATCTGTTTCTGATGCTGATTGTTGGGAGTAATTGTTCATCAAGGGAAAGGCAACTCTCATGCAGGGCCAATGCAGCAACTCCCGTTGCTAGCTGAAGGCAAAATATGATTCAGGAAGAACTGGGACACTGTTGAATGGAGCCTCTGCTAGTAGGTGCAAACTGCTCATGATTAGCAGTGTAGGAGAATGGATGAGCAAGGTTTTGGGAGCAAGGGATTGGAAGCTTCAGTAGATGAAATAGGGTGGAACTGGAAAAGTATTTGAATAGTGGAATATATTAGATAGCCCACAGGAAAATGTGATTCAGCAGTGTGTTTTTTCTGTGGTGTCAGTAGCTGGGGGTTAGTTAGTGACAACTTCTGGGCTAGTTAGGGTAAGGACAACAGGGAATCTCCCCAGCTCAGGCCCTTCCTCTTCTTGCTGTGTCAATGAGAATAGGCTGTTCCCTCTTTGCTGTCTTGTAGACAACATATTGTCAAAGTCCTGGGATTGTTTCTGGCTGTAAATCCTGGTTGGAGGTGTCAGTTGCTTCCTCTCAGCCTTGAATTAAGTGCTTCTGCTGTGGATTTGGAAGGAGTATAAGATACACTCTCTCCATTATTTCTTTTTGTCAGGTCAGTTCTTCTTTAGCATGCTGCAAACCCAGTGTTGCTTTGATCATCTCTCTCCACATTTGGTGTACTGACCTTCAGTACTTGTTCCTGAATCATGGATTCTTCTTTGGGAGCAACAGATCTGCCAGTTAGCTGACACAAGGCAGGGTGAGATGGTGCCAAGTACTTGCAGAAGCCTTTTTATTGATAAGTTATGTACAGGGAAGGTGGGAGTTGAAGAGGGGAAAGTAATAGTTTTGAGACATGAAGGGAGTTGGATTTCTGCTGCTATTCAGAGCTCTGCTTCATGCCACAGCTGTGGAGCTGGGCTGCTGCTGTGTGACATATCTTTAGGCTTGTTCAGCCACTGAACAAGAAAAGAAGCAAAGAAGCAAGTGACATGATAACAGACAGGTGAGTGTATGGCTCAGGAAGTAAAATAAACAACAGAAACTTTAGAATACGTCTGGTACATTCAGAAAGTAAATTAGATGCCAGAAAAAAAATAATTATAAAAAATTACTCTCTGACTGATTCATTCTCCACACTATGAAAAGAAATGTTAATTGCACAGAGGTATTGTCAACATCAATCCTAATTTCACATAATGCTTGATTCATGCTAAGTCAGGAGCAATTTCAATGACTTGCTATACACATAGGATAATAGCTACAATTTAAAGTAACTTACTTATATTTTTATCATTGCATGTAATCTAAGTTGGCTATTTTACTTTGCAGGGATCCAGCACAACGAGATGCAGAAATGTGCCAGTATGCAAAGGGACTGGGCAGAATAAGGGGTGTTTTTTGTTTCACATAAGCTATCTGCCCCTAAAGGGGCAAGTATGCAGTCAAGGAGGAGACATATGGTGGGCTGGGGCAGAGTAACTGGCAAATGTGTCCTGCAGTAGGAATGTAGGATGAATGGCAGAGCTGCTCATTCATCATTGGAAACAGGGAGACACATTTCTAATAGAGGATTTTTATTTGTCATGTTTATCTAACTTTCAGAATATTTATCTCACCAGGAGGCAGCCACAGTTGACTAGTAAGTCTCATTTATTAAAGTGTACAGTGAAATGGCTATTGACATGATTATAGAACTGTCGTATAAAACATCATTAAATAATAAAAAAATGTTGGAAAAGATGGTTATGACAACCTTAAAAAGAAGCAGAGATTAAATGGAGTCTTACACAAAGTGAAACCAGATCAAAATTTATTAATATATCAATGGTCTCATCTGTCATGTTATTTTTATTTATTTATATCAATATATGTTTGGGATGCTTAATGTAACACAATATATTTCTTACTCTGTGGAGATCCTTCCAGTGTCTGAAGGGGCTCCAGGAAAGCTGGGGAGGGGTTTTTGACCAGAGAGGGCAGTGATAGGATGAGGGGTAATGGTTTTAAACTGAAAGAAGGAAGATTTAGTTTAGACATCAGAAATAAATTCTTCACCACACAGTAGTAATGTGCTGGAATTGGTTCCCTAAGGAGGTTGTGGATGCAGCTTCACTTGGAGGTGTTAAAGGGCAGGTTGGATGAGGCTTGTGCAGCCTGGTCTGGTGGGAGGTGTCCCTCCACACAGCAGGGAGGTTAGAACATGATGGCTCTTTAAGGTTGCTTCCAACCTTCACTATTCTATGATTCTCTGATTTGATGATCTATGAAAACTATTCCTCCATTATCACGTTTCCAATTTATTCTGAAGAACTGCCAGTTTAAAGGTAAGTCAGATTCAGGTCTCTATCAGCATGAGGACTCTGGTTTTTGAAGTGGTTCAGTGCCTGCTGAGATATATTTAGGGCACTTAGAACTGTCAGGGTTAATGACCTCTGGGAGACCCCAGTCTTACCTCTGTGGCAAATCCTTACATTGACCTCTCTCAGGTGAGTGGTGTAGCTCCTCCTGACTTCAGCACTGCATGCCATAAACTTACAAGATGAGAAGCACTGTTTCCCCTGTCTTTTAGTATTAATTCTGTTAAACATCATGACAGAATATTAAGCATAAACTACAATTAGATTTTATAATAATACAGACCAGTGTAGCTGAGACAATGGTCTGTCTCACTGGCAGTCCATACTATTTTACAAAGAGGTTCACATAACTTTCACAAGGTTTTTGATATGAAAAAAAATATTTTCTAAGTAAAATTTTCTTTGTTTATCACAAATATAAGGAAGAAATATCCTGGCTTTCTCCTTGTAGGTTTCAGTCTGAGGAAATGTGAAATGCTACATAATAACAAAAAATCCCTATCTAGAAGTGGACAGCAGAGAATGACCTTATCAAGTATGTGGAAACTGACCTTATCAAACATGTTAAACATTCTGCCATTATTCTGGAAGGCTCTTCTCCAGTAGCTGCTGCAGTCATTTAACATTTTCCTGTGCTGGTGTAGTGGTCACAGTTGTGGCCAGTGAGGGTTCCCTGACTGGCAGGTGTGCAATGATTGTGACCATGGGGTTCTCAGGGTTCTGTTTCTCCCACCCCCAACCTGACCTTCATCTCCTGTAGCCCTGCTCAGGTAGCAACCACCAGGAGTGGTTATAATGCATGTGTGTGGTCATGATGGCTGAATCCTGTCCCAAGTTGATTCAGTAAAGACAAATAACCACACAATAGACAAGTGTTAGGGTGAACAAGGTGCCCACCTTGGCATGGTGCTGGTCAGTGTCCAATTTAAACCAAGTTTGGAGGGAACTGGCACTTGTGGTCAGTATGCAAATATGACCATGAGTTAATCATCTTACCCTCATAAATAGTAAGCAGACCAAGAACCCTTGGAGGTCTCTTGCACAGCAGCAGTTGCACAGCTTGATACTCTTGTATATATATATAAGAGTAAAGCAAATATATATATATAAAAGTTATTACTGAATTGCAACACTGAAGCAAATATATATACTTATGAGCCTTTACCTATGTGTGTGCACTTTTAAATATATGAGGGGTTACTATTATAACATTCACTTACAACATTCCTGGAGAGCAGAGTCAGCCAGGAGCCCCAGAAAGGGCTGGGTCTGTCCAGTACATCTTGTGCACTGCAGAAGTGTGCAGAGAAACTCCATGTAAGTAGCAAGCTGCTTTTTGTACCTTTTTATTGTAAATATGTAAGTGGGCATCAGACAACAGCTCCTGGAATAGTTGCTGCTGACTCCTCTCTTCCTGGAAGGTCAGTTTGTTATCACAATTTCTTTGTCCTGCATCCATCCAGGTTTCTTTTTCCTGCCAGCTACTCCACATCACAGATTTTTGGGTAAGCTTATGAGAGATGTCTTGGGACACCAGGTAAGGATATACCCTTCTTTGTCAGTATCTTTACCACATTGCCTTGGTGGTGGCATTGTGGTGACATTGTAAGCTTGAATCAGCCAACCAAAGATGTAAGTTTTCCTGAAAATGATAAGGAATAAACATCAATTAGCACGATAAAACCACATCAGAAATGGTTTTTGCTGTGTCATGTACATTTTTTTCCTTCTTTCCCTCTAACAACAAGATTTATTGTAATCATGAGGCAATTTCATCTTTGTCTCTAGAATGCATTGATCAATATCTCTTTGTTGCTACGTATGTAGCAATCAGTATCATCCCTAATGTAGGAAGGTAAAGAAACACAGCAGCAAATTTTCTACAATAAAAAAGGTATTGATTGAAGCTACTTGGATTTGTGCCCCAAATAGGGGTGAATAAGTATCAAATTACCATGTTTCTTATGCTTTTATCAGCTGTCCCATGCCTACCTGCATGCACTGAAACACCCAAAAGGACAAAAAGTGATGGAGCACAAAAGCTTTCCAGATAGAAGAATAGGAGAAGAATTTACCTTGTAAATGTCCTTCTCCTTTCATTTTAAGGAGGATTAAATATTTTAGCAGGCTTTGTATTGCTGAAAAAAAACAACCCACAAAACAAAAGGAAAAACAACTGTATTTCTTGAAGGAGGAACTGAATGGATCAGCATGCCTTTCTTTGCCCTCTCAAGCCAACTAGAGGTGTTAGATCTGGGCAGACTAGATCCACGTTTTCAGATTCTTAACATTTCAACTGGGGAGTGTTATGGTATGCACATAGGAATGGACTAGTAAAAGAAGCTTCAAACCCCTTTTCTGTAGATTTTTTTGAAAAAAAAAAAGAACTCCAGGTTCACAAATGTGTTCTTTACAAGTCCTGCTACTTTTATGTTGTAACAACCAACACTAAGATGATGCAGGAATTCATCAACCAGGTGAAGTGACTACGAGCGCTACATTCAAGTGGGCTTCTAAAGAATTACTAAAAGTATCTGAAGGATTCAAGCTGCAGATTCATATGGTGGCTGCACTGGACTAGGTGTGTTGTGTAAAATAATGTGACACAATTAGATTGCAAAGCAAACTCAGATATGCTATGCAACATTGCAGCAAACTACATCACTCAATTGCTACCAGATTTTCAGCTGACTAGACTTGTTATTTTATGTTTTCCTACATTTTCCTTCTGTCCTCTTATAGTTCAGAGTCCTCGTAAAGCTGTGTATGTTATGACATTATTAAAAGTAGAAATGCAACAAACATTATTATAGGGAATAAATTCATATGAGTAAACACTTACAGAAAACATAAAATATCCTATAAAATATCTTATAAACTATTCAATTATTTTCTGAATCTCTATCTCATCAAATATCTGGAATTTCATATTAAATTCTTGAATAATGTTTAAATACTTTAAAAAGACTTTGGGTTAAATTCTAGGTAAGTTTATCTAAATTTCTATAAAATCTCTTGCTTCTAAGTAAGAGTGACAACACAGTTACTGAAAGTGTGAAGAGAATGAACATCTTGTCAACATGGAGAAGAGAAACCTTCTGTGAAACATTGTTTTCATCTGCATTCAAAACTAAAAAATAGAGCTCTTGTGTATGCTTATAATGGACAATGTCCACAGATTTCTATAGCCATTAGTTTTCAAAGGAAGCAAAAAAGAACATCTTTATTTCTAAAACACTTTGTCACTTTACCCAGATTATTCAATGCATGATCAATTTAGTGGAATTTGTGCTTTAAAATTGTGTCAGTGAGAAACCATTTTAGAATCCAGAGAAAAATGATATTGTTGATATGTCAGGAAAACAGATATATTTTTAATATCTTATGCCTCAATCCAAACTATTTTATGTGCATACAGGATAATTTATCAATACTGAATCATTCTGTAAGGAAAACTCTGTGAAGGTATGTTCTCTACCATATTTATATCACTTCCAGTATCAAACAACTTTCAAAATCTCAGCGAATAAATGTGTATATTTGTGTTATATGTATTTATAATAGCTCATTTAATTCTATTTATGGTAAATGGATATTACTCCATGGAAAATTCAGTACATAATATTGCTTTCATTTACCCAAGTTTTAATAAAATAAAAACTTGTGTAATTTGTATAAGTTTTATGTCATTCTAAAGGATGCTTATAAGGGTCATTTTTAGTATGAGAAGATGGAAGAAACATTTTGAATTTCTAGGACATAACAGGAACTCGAAGGTGCTGGAAAGTTTTGCTGTGGATACTTGTGTGACCCCAAACATTATTGTTAGATTCTGTCTGGTATTTCTGTGTTGTTTTTTATTTATTTTTTTCTGAATTAATAAATAAATAAAACCTGGAGGTTTTGTTGCCTTCTGTCATAAATAATTAGTAACTCAGTCCTGTTTTTCACTTGTTTTATTTCTTGCCTTTGGAATTTTGCAAACAGGATATGCATGTTCATATCTTAGTAAAGTGTAGTTTTTGCTGTTTCTTTTTAAGATTGAATCTTACTTGTCTCCTGAAATATTACCATTATAAAATCCACCAAATAAACTTATACTGTGTGGTCATTATTCCATAGAGACTTTACCAGCACTGACATGGTTTTGCATTCTGTAGCTCTTTTTTTGGTCAATTTGGTGGATCCAATATCTCTTTGTTCAACAGCACATTTCTACAAAGGTACTTTGATAACTTTGGCCATGAACCATTTTACCTCTGCTCTACACTGAGGTTGTTTTGATTTCTTGAAACTGTGGATGAGACACTTGGCTTGCAAAAATTTGTTAGTAGTGCAGGAAAATACTCATATTCAATTAACTGTAGTAATCAAATACATAATTATGCTTAAATATGTACTTGAGTGCTTTCCTAAATTGGCGACTTAAAGCTTACCCTATTTTTAAAGTGTCAGGGCCATTCTTGGGGTCAAGAGTTGAATGGAAAGATCATGTCACATCTAGAACTATCAGGAAAAACTGCAATAAATGTCATGTCAAAAAACATGAACAAAGTATTGTGGATCAATCTTAAAACTAGGTAAAAGAAAGACCTTTTCAGAATTATTAAACCCACATTTTTCAAAATTAATAAACAATGTCTTTCTTCAACAAAGAGGTGACACACCAATGGCCTTTAATACATCCTGCTGTCCTGTCAGTTGTATTGTTGAATTCCTCTCCTTAATACTTATTTTATAAATTATAAAGTATGATCTCTTGCAATTTAGTGTGCATTCTGGTTATTGGTGAATGATTCCATCCAGCAAAAAAATTCAGTAAAAAATAATAGCACCCAAATGATGGCTGAAGTAGTTGTTGATGATTGAACTATTATAATGGAATCTATTTATAAAGGTAATTTTAATATATTCTATGTGTTGTTTACTGAGGTTGTCTCCTTTTTTCGCCGAGTGAACCTGTATTTGTAATCATATTTTGTCAGTTGATTCAAGGTTAAAGATGATGGTGATTAATATAGAACACTTGATTTTACAAATAGAATGTGTATTACGTATATAGCTCTTTTAAAACACCTTTCTATAGCAATTAGTGCTAAACAGCATTAGTATTTGTGATAAATCTGTATGTTTCTGTCTCCTTAGAAATAGTGAATAGCCCAGTTGTCACTCTTGTTTTATTTTGTTGTTTGTTTTTTTTCTGTTGGTGAAACCCCAGATGTCCCTGAAAATCATTTGGAAATGATTTGGAAAGGATCAGTATCTTACTAAAGCTCCATTGTTAGTGTTTCTGAGTGAATTTTCAAGACAAATCATGGAGAATTAGATAAACATATCCCACCCCTGTTTGTAGGAATTTTACATGGAATTTTCTATTCACTTTAAGACTTTCTATTTTGCTCTCCTCGATTCCTGGCTAAAATACATGGACTGAAAATCAAATCACATCTAAAATGAGCATGAAAGAAATGATGAAGGGCAAGAATGAGGGAAACATTATTGTCATTTGATCATTTTTTTTCTGGAGCAAGGGGGAATATGTGTCTTTTCTAAAGAGACAACAAGTTAAGTTTTATAACACATATTAAAACAACCAGTTTGCATTACACTTGATGTTACACCCTTCTGTGTAGCTTTACCTGTTTCCTTCATAATCCATCAGCTCCACTTTTTCTATAACCTTTTGAAGTAAAACACAGAACATTAACTAAAGAAATTACATTATATAAAAAGATACTATCAGATGAAATACCCTGCTTTTAATTTACTTTCTGTTGACACAGATTTCTATCTGCTATCACTTCTCCTTATCAGGCTGACAAAATAGAATTTGTGCAGTGGATATACAGAAAATTCACTAGCTGGCTATCTGTCATGGTCAGAAGAGGTGCTATCTGTCATCAGTGGAGACTTTATTTGCTTTTAAAAGTGTTTGCCCATGCACACAATATCAACCACAGTGTCCTTGTGCTTTGCTTTGAAGAGTGTAGTTATTAGAGAGGAAGGAATAAGTACCAAATTACATAACCTGCCTTTCTACTCACAGGTATTTCATCAAATACTCTAAATGTACACTGAGATAAACCTAGGAAATATGAAGACTATTTATTCAACAAGATAATAAAATAAGTATCCAATTTTAAGAATATGAAGACTATTTATTCAACAAGATAATAAGTATCCAATTTTAAGCCTGTTTGTGGCATTGCTCAGCTTGTACTATTTCCGAAGAGACCGACTTTACCCATTGCTGTTATGTATTTTGTCTCAGCATCCTAAATCCTTCTGGTTTATGATATGTTACATGGACAACTTCACACAACAATTTTTAATTTCAGCATGAGCTTTTCCACACTTACATTAGGGATCTGAAATTATGGTGAAGAGACAGTTCCTGGCTTGTTTTACTTCCCATGAAGAAGTCATGGACAGAAGAGAAAGAGTTCAGAATATCTCAATAAAATTTCTTGCCACTGGTTTATGACTGTGATCCTTTTGAAAGAAAAAAATGAAAGAGTAGATATAATATGTATTACTGTAGAAAATATTCACAGTACACTGAAGCACTGGATTCCCTTAAAATTAAAAACGGACTCAAGTTGTACCAGGGTAGGTTGTGGTCTAAAATGCAATTTTGTTTTGTTTTGTTGTTTCTTGTTGTGTTTTGTTATTTTTTTTTTTCCCCAGTAGCACATTTAAACTTATATCTGAGCTCTCTACGAATGAAAATGTGGTCATATGAAGAAATCTAGACCAAATGAAGTTAATTGCAAGCTGGGTATTCTCTGGCTATGTATTTCCCTTGTATTTCTAGTCTGTTCAACAAGTGTGGGGTTTTGTTTGTTGTTTGGTTTCATATTTTGTTTTGGTTTTCAGAAATTCCACTCCTAAATTAGAGAAATTTTAAACTATTCTATTCTTATATTCTTAATAGTCCAAGAGAAAATTACTGGTTAGATTTTGAAAAGTGATAGATTTTCACCTTCAGTTCCAGATCCGGAGTGACTTGCTTTTTATATATTAAGAATATCCTAAGCATGAGTAGAGGTATATAAAATGAAGTGAGCAAATCAAAAGCCTCAGAATTAATATCTTCTCTATAAACCTGTCCAATGATAATGAAGAACAACTGTTATTGTAGAGATTCTATTAACATGGAGGAAGTAAGCTTTGCTAAGAATAAAAAAACCTAACTAAACAAAAGACAAAACCCAACATCTCTACCTAAAATACTGCAATGGTAAAAACATTTGGTTTCCAAGAAGTGCTGGGGAATTTTAAATGTGATAATATTCTAAGTGATCATGCCCAACATGAGTTTGTACAGGTGGCAAACATAAAAACATATGAAAAGATGCTTCTACCCTTACATGACTCTCTTACATATCAATCACTATTCAGCCAGGGGCATAAACTGTGCCAATCTAGTGTTTGAATGATGTGGATACTTGCTTGGCACTTGGTGTTTCTAGTTTCTGGAAATACCCCTTTAATACGTCCTTGAGGAAGATGCTGCCATTTGGGGTGTGTTGTTCCCTGCCACCCAGTTACTACACTGGTCACAGCAGTGGCAATTCTGCTGCAGAAGGGACAGCTTTGCATAGGAACTACTATCTATCCTTTTTGTGAGGACTGAGAGCAATTTCCTTGGTTACATGAAACAGCACAAGTGGCAGCTGCTTTTAAAAGGCAAACCTGTAGCATATAAATCAAGATGTATTGCTTGCCCTCAGCAAGGGCAGATCTGTAGATTAGATTGCAAATATGCAAAGTATGATCATGACTTCATTCTGCAAAGGTAAGGGCCAAGAGTTCATTCTGTGTGTGCACTGTAACACCCACAAATCTATTAGATTATTAGATCTTCTTAAAGTTATCTGTGAGTCTGAAGAGAAACAGACACACAAGGTAACATAAGGTAAAATCCACCAAATCCTGGGGTCTCTTGCACAGTGAAGGATCATTCTTTACAGATATGTCCCCCTTAATGTGTTTATTTGCTGATCAGCATTTAACAAAGTGTTTCCCTGTCTCCCAAATATAGCTCAACAAATGACAGAACAGAAATGGTGAGGGAGAATGGTGCACTGAAATTTAAAAGAAAACAACAACAAAAACACTCCAAAGAACCTACCATGCCACTTAGCAAATGAAAAGGAAGATAATTAGAAGTAACATCACTGTCAAGTAATTGCAGTGATCATCCAGGTTGGCATGATTACTATTATCTTTTTCCTAAAGAGAGAAAGAAGTGCCAAACAAAATTCAGGAAAGAGTACCCTTTAAGAGGGAACATATTGCTCTAAGATTATTTTCTTTGGAATAGATTTTAAAACAAGATAATTTCAAATTAAACACAAATGGATGCTGTGATTCTGACTGGAAATAAAAAATAAAAGGGGCTATGAAACTCTAGGTGCAGATTCTTGAAAAGATTATGAATTAAAACATCAAGAGGTGCTGCACTGGCCTGAAAAATTAGAAGAGTGATTTTTTTATTTTTCTAATGCTTGAGTACTATGAGTGACTAATGGTCATATCTGAAGGACCTGCATGATCTACAACTGAACTTCAGGAAGAGGAAAAATCACCAGAGAAACCCCTTTCCCATTCTACAACTGGGCATTTCTTCTGGTCAATTATAAAAAAAAAACCCAAACATTTTTAAGTCCTAGTGAAGTCAAGTGACCTCAGTGATTAAAAAAAGGCAGAGTGGGCATGCTAGTTGAGGTCTCTCTCTTAACACAACTGCAGCAAACCTGGGGCTGATCAGTACTGACTGCATGATTGTGGGGCAGGGGAAGAGGTGATGCTGCTTGGTTGTCATTGGTGGAAGATTTTTTTATTTGCATGGAGAGCTTGAAGTTTTAAAGGATTATCTCAAAGTATAATTTAGGTGATTTCTAATGCTTTGAAAATAAAAGCATGCCCTTTATAAAATATAGGATATTGTGATTCTTTTATCCCTATACCAAATGAGTAACAGTCACTTGGCATGTAAAGTGCTTGTGTTCAATTTTGGGCACTCTGTTGAGAAGCTGAACCTACTTCTCTGGCTGACAAAATGCATGTACCAGTCACCAGCTTGGAGTTTTTCCTGGAGAGGAAGTGAGATAACATTTTCTCCTCCAGTGAACACATGCTAAAAAATGTGAGATGCACTGGAAAGTGCTAACTAAAATAAAAGAGATTGCTGGTGGATGCCCATGTAATGGGTTAGAAAGCTCTGTTCATTAGCTTCATAAGAAATGGACCACCAAATGATATATGAAAATCAAGACAATTCAAAACTGAAAAAAATGTTTCATTCCTGATTAAAAGAAATAGTCTCTATGCATGAATCAATGTTTCATTTCATAAAGGGTTTGCACTGGTTATTTTTTTATCATTACTGACATGCATTAGACCCAGCTTACAGTGGTACTCAGAGGGTGACACTGGCATATAACTCATGCAAAAGTGGATAATCCTGCTTCTTGATTCCTCTAATTTTAAGTTGTTAACTCAGTTCCCTGGTGTCTTTTGGACTTTGTATCAGCTTGTTGAGCACTGGTACAGTGAATTCTTTCTCACAACTGAAAGATGTGCCTGAAAATTAAATCATACTCCTATGCCACTGAAGCAAAGCCTTATTAAGCAGAGAAATGGAACAATAGTCCATAACCTTTAAGTGTTCTAGCTGATTCTATAACAACATTTTCTACAGCTGTTAGGACTAATGTCTCACAACTATCTCAGAACATTTTTATAGTATTGGTTTTTATTATTATTATTATTTTATGCTCAATAAATTTTTAGCATTTTTTTAACATTTACATGCCATTTTTGTGAACAATAGGTAGTCTCCCAGGAAAAGGAGGCTTTAAACAACTCTGAATGTGCTGCATACCAGTGAAATACAGAGAGCCTATTATGTAGCTGTTTCATTTCAGTGTGCAAGGCAGAGCATTTTGGTTGATTAATACCATGCAAGATCTTCTATCAAAATATTAATATCCTTTAAATAGGCGTATCCACTTAGTAAATGAGATATCATCAACATTCTCTGTTGCCAACAGTGCAATATTTATCTGTTTCTCTGGCAATAGTAGCTATAACTCCATGACCCTAAAGTAATAAAACATGCATACGACAGGACAAGAGACCAGGTTTGCCCCATATATGTCCACAAAGATTTATTTCTTGCAATTATTGTCTTAGGTACTTAAATGTATAAAATTGCACACAAAACCCAGCAATAAAGGCAAACAGACAATCTAGGAACTGTCCTCTAAAAGTCAACCTAAAGAGAAAAATAGTGTACCCTCCTCAAATCCATACAGAATTGCTGTTAATGTAAGACTATGCATTGGGAACAGAACCTAATAATAAAAACATAATTACCCCTAAATTTACAATCTATGTATTTGCAGAATTCCCATGATAATATTATTGCTTCAAATTATATATGCACTCAGTAGCTGGAATTTGATTGAATATGATCAAAATTCAAGGCAGAAAGTGTTCTGATTGCTCAGATCACATACATCAGATGACTAAACAACAGAGAAAGAGGAGATTACTTCAGCTAAAAGGATGGTCTTGTCACATCAAAAAAGAGCTACCAACTGGTCATTTACTTTTGACAGGAAATCTGAAGGACTACGTGCACCTTGGTAACTTGTAGTTGTTATTCAGATCTCAGAAATGAGAAGATAATTTGAGACACCCTTGTAACACAGAAACCTTTTCCATGCATTTTGGACACTAATCCCAAATATTTATCTAGAACACATTTTTCTCCTTTATTGAGTCTATAACAGGAGAACAAAAGTCTAGTGAACTAGATCTTTGCATTGTGTGCAGTTTTAGGCACTGCAGTCTAGGAAGGACATTCCTTTAAAATACATGGTGCAATATGAAGGTATCGTTATTCTGCTTTGGAGGCATCAAATCCATGTCAGTGGGAGTTCAAAATCCAAATCTGCAGTATATTGTTCCCACCAACAAACTCTAGAAATTTGATTTCTCAAAAAAATGTGGTTCAAAGGATTTCTCCTCCATTATTTTGTCCACTTGGATATGGATCATTTTACAGTTCCTTCAAAATACAGTGATTATAAACTGGGTGAAAGGATGTGCCTTTCATTCTATACTCAAAAAGATAGTGAACAATCAATCTTCTATTTCTTTCTTTATTTATTAATCTTTCTATTCATGTTCTCATTGTCACTCATGATTCTGTAATCTTCAATTTGATGAGTCTTAGTCTCCTTAGGTCAACAGTCTTATGGAAGTCTTTCTATACATTTGATCATCTTTTTCACCATTTTCTGAACACTTTCCAATATTTCTGCAGTGTGTCATGCTGAATTCAAGACTGTAGATTTATTATAGAATGTACTGATGCTTCGCAGTGTTGTCCTCTATTCCACTTCTAATAAGATTCTTTTTGCTTTTCTAACAGTCAGCAGAGAGCTGACATTTTTATAAAGCTATCTTTATAATCTCAATATTATATTCTCCCTGTTCTCAGCAACTAATAATCAGTTCAGGATTTCATCATTGTATAGGTAAAATCAGAGCTTTGTTTTCTCATATCTTTAATTTTACACTGAAATTCTGGATTTCATCTATGTCTTTATTATCCAGTCACTATCAGAGCTCTTTTTCAGAACTTCCTGATCCTCACGTTTATTAATCTTCACTGCGCATTGCTTTGAATACCTCTCAAATGAACCTTTTTCAGGGAGAAAAGGATTTTAATGCTGTGTCCTCCAGTTTGGAATTTAAACAATTCTACTTCCTACTTTTTAATTTTTAATCCTATTTATTATTATTATTATTATTATTATTATTATTATTATTATTATTATTATTGTTTAGTTTAATCTGTAGTCTACCATAGATGCTAATCCTATCTCCAAAAGAAGCTTTCAGGCTGGGAAAACCAATGTCCATATGGTGTCCATCTCAGAAGTGCAATCAGATACACTACTCAGAAAAGTCAGAAGAGTTTCTCCTTCAGATTTTTCCACCACTCCCAGCAGCTCTGGATTAACTATGGTGAACTTCTTTCCTGGGCTCCATAACCCTCCCCATACTTGTACACTGCTTAAGTTCATGAAGTCCAGCAGGTGTTGCAGTGCCTAAAGCTGTACTCAGTAATAACCCAGTTGATTTCTGAATCTGACCTTCACAAATAGAAGAAGTATAAACTCCCATCTTTTGCTCATCAGTAATTTGATCATACTTTTTGGTAAATGCATGGTAGCTCTTGTTTTGTAAAAGATCCATTGGCATTCAAATTCAAATTTCTTCTTTCCTAAACCAATTTAATGGCTCCCAAGTACAACAACTTAACTGAGTCAAAACCTCAAACTGAGGTAGCTAAAAAAAAAAGAAAGCTGGAAATACAAACCAAATTTGACACTCATAAAACTTAACTTTTTTGTGATTCATTTTTACAGGCCACGTTCAGGTAAGTATTGGCCTTTCTTGAGACTAGAAGGCAGTGTTAACTTAACCTGGTGGAAATTTCTTTTCTCACTGTGTGTCTTTTCTAGGCAACTGTGTAGGCAAAACTTTCAGTTAACAAGACTTTGTGCATAAAGCAATGACACTTAAAGATTAGTCTAACTCTTAGAAAAATGTATATGGTCATCTTAGAACAGCATGGCTAATTGTCTAACAAATGAAACATCTCTGATAGAATCTAAGTTTGATTTTGTTACTTCCCTTTGTTCTCCCCCCAACAGACCATGCCATTCATCCTTTCCCTTTTTCTGACTGTCCCTCCTGGTGTTTGTTACTGTTTAACACAACAACATAGTACCTTAGTGTCCTTGGGCAACCTTTTATCCTGTCTCTCTAGGATAAGTGCTTGACTGAAAAATGTCACATTCTTGCTCAATCAGCTCCCTGCCTCTTCTTCATGACTTCAGAAAGAGCCACTTTTGTATAATTTCCTTTCAATCCTCAAAGGTTTTCAGTAAACCAGGTCAGTAAGGCAGCTCTTATGAATAAATCTTCCACTCTATTCTCAGTCATATGAGCATTACAGCAGGAGCAGAGCAGAGCTCTGTGAACTCTGAAATGACAGGTTTTATGGTGAATTTCATGTGACTTGAGGGATTTGATCAAAGAACTGATGGAGAAAATGCTCAAAGTATTTTACATGTTTATTATTTTGCAAGAGAAAAAGGCTTGGTTTTGCATGTTACACTGTCTGAATTCCACTTGGAAAGAAGGTCCTTCCTCCTCCAGTGAAAAGAGTCTGAGTGAGGATCAAAATCTGAAAAGTCTTCTGGAAACCTGTTGTAAAACATTAAGACAGAGATCCTTTACACTACTTAAACCTTATCCTTTACCCTGGCTAATGACTCATTTACTACATGTTCTTATTGTATTGAAATCTGGAACACTTAAAATAGCTCTTCCCACAAGTGATCTTGGGCATAAGTAATGGAGAGCATGAAAATCACAAAATCTTAATGTGATGTGTTTTTAATCAGAGTGTCATAAAAAAAAAAAACCCACCTGTTTAGTTTTGGGGTTTTTTCCAAGTGATAGCAGATTATTACTTTCACTGTATTTTAATGCACATCTAGTAATTTCATTATATTTACATGTTAAAAACTCTTACTACCATTTAATGCAATTTTGTATTACAATACTAATGTAATGTTAGCACTAAATTCAACTCCTTTCTGAAATGCAGCATGGAATTGCTCTCCTTTCTTTAAAGCAATTTTTCTTCTACCTAATTTTTAATAAATTCTAGTAAACATTAAGTATGATACTGCTTCTTTCACGGAAGTACTTATATGACACTTTCATTCTGTTATTAGACTAATAATCTTAACTATGAATTATGCCAAGATTATAAATTATTGGGTTGTCTTCAGAAAATGTAAATTCATTTTACATGCTTTTCCTTCTGCCTCTTTCTTAAATAGACTCAATGTTCCAAGCTGGAACATCTGCTTTCAATAAAATTCTTATGAATATTCCCCAGCGAATTCACTTGTAGTAAGTAATTTCTCTTTTGTTCACAGTTATTTCAATATTTTTTCTTCATCTTTGTTTCAGACTTATAAAAAGGGGAGCTCAGTCTCTTGTCTGTATGATGCATTTTGGTGTTTCCCATGGGATGATGGAAAGAGCTTGGAGTGTTGTGCAATAGCCATTCGTGACATGGGATGAGATGTTCACTCAAGAGTGTCAAGTCTGAGTGAGATTTGTTACTACAGCTGCAGATTTCCAGAAGGGTGAAAGAAGAGGTTCCATAGTAATTCCCTTCAGTTTCCTTGGTAAAAGGGTTGGAAAAAAACCTTGAAAATAGTCACATTGAAGCCTGCTTCTGCAAGCAGAAGCAGCATCATGTCACAAAAGCACCTACAAAAAAGAAAGGGGATCTCCTCAAAGTGAAGAATTAGTCCAATAAAAATTATTCAGCACTCTGATGGACCAAAGTAAACCCCAAGTTTGAATGTCAGGAGGGAATATAATACTACACTTTACTTAAGAATTCCTAAGTTGTCTCAAACAAAGTCCTTTCAGAAAGATGACCCAAATTATGTGCACGTGCACTCACAGAAAGGAAAATCTCCCACTCAAAAGTATCTAGAAAAGTGAATTGCTCACTCAAGAAGGAGTGAGGACTCACTCAAGGAGTATCAAGGAGGCATTCAGAAGAATAATCACTCACCAAAAAAGGGGATGCTCAATCCCAGGAAATTTCTTTGGGTGATGTTGCAGTTTGAAGGGAAGGGCTTCTAATCACAGACCTGCTGCTCCCTAAGGAAAACTACACCAAGAGCTCTGTTTTATAGCCTGGTTGGATCTGAACTGTGGTCATCTATTGGTCATGATCCCAAGGCTTACCCTGGCCTGAGGTGTTCCATTGTCTGGGGAGCCTGTCTGTTGAGCAGGGGTCCCACCTCCTTTTTCCCACTACGGGGCAGGAACATACGTGCAGGGTGCATACGTGCAGCACACCAGTGGTGTGAAAATAAGGGTGTGAAAGAGTCAATGGAGCAAAACCAAAGGGCACAAGAGAGTGGTTGGTGCCCAGGTTAATAGCCCTACCTACTGTCAGAGGGACAGGGAAGGGTGCTACAGTCCTGCCACACATAGTGACCTGTTTTCCCATGGCACAGAGGAAAGGTACACAGGTTCCTTTCAGCTGTTCCCATTTCAACCCTTTTTTATTGTTGTCGTTGTTAATTTCACAGAGAAAAATCAAGGACAGCAGGTATTTCTGCTTCATTAGAAAAGGAAATGGAAGAAGCTTTCTGGCTGCTCCACCTGACCAGTCGCAGTGTCTCTGGAGGGTCTTCAGAATTAAAAGATGACTAAGACGTATTTCTGTCCTTTCTACACAGAAAAGTCTTCCAAATCCTCTTTGTTCTCACACCTGTGTCAAAGGTAATAAGTCAGACTGTGAGAAAGGGTCAAGCTGAATGTGGTTGTGTGTACACACTGACTTTTCAAGGGATTCCAGGAACTGTAATGTATAAATCTGAGAGAAAGCAAAAAGCATCTCCACACCCCTGCCCCAGACAAACAAAAATTGGATTTAAATGCATTGGTTTTTTTGTATATTACCTTCCAGTGAACATAACTATGCAAATAAAGCCCAGAAATAATTTACAGTAGTGCCTGAAAGTGCCAATGTTTCTTTCTTTTTCCTTTTAATTTCTTCACAGCTTCCACACCAAACTTTTTAAATAACCTAGATGCAGGCTAAATAGCAAGCTGCCTGGGGCAGCCACAGCTTTAGTACCTACATCTTTGAAAAGAGCTTTTTGTTGAGGAGAGTAAGGAAATATTCAGAGCAGCAATCACTGAGCAGCAGCTGCTGATCCCCCTCCTTTCCATGTACAGTCCCAGCAGGATGAGCAAATTAGGTCTTTAGGCCCTGTCTCCAATTTCTCCTCCCCTTCCCTCCAAACATTACCAGCTATTCAACCCAACTTTCTCCCTAACTTTCCCATAGCAAGAAACAACTTGAACACAGCACTCTTGGAGAGGGTAAATATGATTTTTCTCAATCTTTAAAGAATCACACACCAACACAAGATCTAAGTAAATATTCAGCTTTCCTGAAGACATTCAAAATGCTGGAAATTATTCCTTTTCATTTAAATGCCACATCATTGAGGTTCTGCTGTGTTCTCTCCTTTTGTTCTGCAGTCAGCCAAATTATTTCTTTCTCCAGGGCTACACTCTAGAAACTGTCACAAACTGTAACATTGGCTTAAAAAATACTTGTAACATTATCTGCCAATGAGTCCCAAATCTGTTGGTGTCTATTTATCACCATATATTTGTATTGTATCATGTGCTTTTAATGTTTGATTTCATCTGTGTTATTTCATACCTGTCGCAGTCTTTCTGGTGTGTTACATTTTTGAGGACCTTAATCCATAAATATTTGTTGTCCAAATATCTTGAATTTAGATTTTCTGTTGTTCTTCTTTGCATGCATAAGAAGAAAATTAAAGAAATAAAATATAAGACCAATGAATCAACTGATGAAGAAAGTGTTAATAGGAGATTTTTTTGAATTTTCCATGAAAGGTGGGAAATGAGTGTCCTGGAAATGTTGACAGTTGTTTGCATTAAAAATGGATCATAGACAACAGAAAAATTCAGACAGTTTCATTGCATTATTTGGGTAACTTCCTGAACAGACATGTTAAACTTCCATTTTTATGACAGCACAGTGTACAGCATAAATGAATTATCTTTACAACTCATTTGTACCATGACCACCTGTTCAGTTCTTTCATTTTCCATTTAAATACCAGGAGTTAGTGCACTCATCCCTTCTGGAAGTGACTGAAATGTCACATTCCCATGGAAAATCAGAATAACAGTGAGCAAATCTGGAGACAGTAGCCGGCCCAGCTGATGCTTTTGGTATTTTTGATTCTCCTTCCTTGGTAACTATTTCTCCATTTTATTTTTCAAGAAACTAAAAAGGATGATATGCAGTTATACACCACATTTCCCTCCAATGTTGCTCTCTCTTGTTGGGATTAGAATTTTACATTAAGTGTTAATGCTTTTTACTAAGAAGCAGGTTAATTGTATAATCTAGTTTCAATTAGCTCTAATAGAGTGCATGTATAGCTTCAGAGTCTATTGTGCATATCCTCACATAGAGGGGGAAATGGACTAAAAGCCATTATTTTGATGTCCTGATAAATTATGTTCCACATTATGTTAGATTAACAAAAACCATGACTAATGTCCCATGTACACATGAGCTGTGACAGCATTTCTCAGTGTTAATAAATCTGAGCCCTGGCTGATGTCCAGCTCTTTTTTTTTTTTTGTTTTAATGGTAAATGCAAATTAAGTCCACATCTTCTCAATTAAACTGAGAAATTTACTTCTAAATGCTCAAATCTAGCCATTACTGTTGGCAACCTTTATAGTGTAGCTCTCTGGACTGAATCGAAAATAATAATAAAAATAAAGTGGTGATTATATCTAGATTGGGGCCTGAAGGCACTTTTTCTTCCTGAAAACATGTTGCAGTCATAATAAACAAAATAATGGCTACAGACAGCACTTGTTTGAAGCACAGTGGACTTGAAGACACTGAATTTGTTTGCAAACTTAACCAGTGTTCAAACCAAAAAGAGATTTTTCTGTGTGATAGAACATAAGTATCAGAAAATGATATGACTTATTTGCTATAAAAAGGAAAATCTTAGGTTTTGCAACTGTGAGACACTACTGAGACCAAGAACATGGAAGGGTTTGACATGTAGGGTGATGGGAGCACTGGTGTCTAAATTAGGATGTGGTTGCCTGCAAACCCTGTAAGGCACATGAAACAGCAGTTAGAAGACTGACTTAGAGCCACTCCTGGGGTGCAGAGTGATCTGTTTCCTACTGCCTAGAAATGGTAGAAAGTCCTAGGAAGACCATGATGTTTTCCTTAGACACTTTGCTTCTTTCTCCTGTGGATCTGAGCTGGAAAAATTCCTCCAAGCCTGGATGGTACTTGGTTTGCAGAAGCAGTTACACGCAGAAGTATGTGCATAAAATGGGTGTTACAGCCTGGGCTGCCCACACGAACTTTGGACTCAGATATGATGTAGATCCAAACATAGCCAGTGCAAGGTAGAGGGCTTACATAGTACCTGGACTAATTGGTTTCTGGAATGGCTCACTCTACACAGAAAATAACATTTCCTTACCATGTGCTGTTGGGTTCAGAATCACGATTTAATGGCACGCTTTTGTTGTCTGGTAGCAACTAGGTGTAGTCACCTGGTAGGTGACTACAATCCTAGGGATATGTTCTTGAAGTATCTACTGACTCCCAGAGTCCCTGTGCTGTAAAAAAATGTACAAGTGTGGGAGCAGAGGACAAGATCATTTGTTGGAGTGGCAGATCCTTTCTTGTGTTGACAGGACTGTAGTGAATCTTTGCATAGAGTGAGCAAGCATCAAGATCTCTCATTTGGTGCAAATGAGTAGACAAAGCAGGACATTTTATACAAGTTGAGAACAGGTTTTTGAATCTACAGCTGAAGCTATCCTAAGTGGAGGCATGATTGTGGCATAGGATGCAGGAATTGTTCATCCTGCACTGTATTTTGCAATCCAGACTTGGGTCACAGAAAAGAGCACTTCCTTTATGGAGCAGTAGACACATTCAGGCTGCTTTTAATAATCTAAATATTCTGAGTGTGTCATACATGAAGACATAAAAATCCACAATGCTTTGCCTTCAGTATAATCATTTGGCTATGCTGAAAGAGACTATTTTTAATGGGAATGTTAAAGCCCTACGAGCTCTCCTGATAAGTCAGTTCAACCTATGTCTCAATATTTGATGATTTACTGATGGCATACACTGACTTATTGTTTACTATTATTTTGCACCTGACATTAGTAACAAATAAGTGCTATTCTTCTTAACCCAAAGCATTGGGTCAATTATTCATATCATTCCCCAGAAGGCTTGTCTGTGAAATATCTTCATATTCTATTGGTAAATGATGAACAAATTAACAAATTGAAGCTGACAGAATAATACTTCAGTAGCTATTCTTAACAATTTTTTTTAATGTCAAAATGATCCTAAAAATATTAAACAGTAATGGGGAAGAAGGATAAGAACACAGTTTATTCTATGGGCAAGTATTCTCGGCTATTTAAAGGATAAGAAGACAAAAATAGAAATAACTTGAGAGTTTAAACAGTAAATACATCCTGCATGTTGTAGAGGCAGCAAGTTTCTTCCAGGCAAAGGTCCAAATTATTTTCAGAGAGAGCATAGTGGTTGGTATTTAATTATTTGACTAATCTGGAACCTCTGAAGGGCTTCTTTGTGTGCATTGGAAAGAACTCTAACTGAAGCAGAGAATGAGCAGGTCGGAGCTTATGGAGTCTGATTAACTGCATCACCTGCCCTGGAATTATTGTTACTGTTCTTGAGAATTTTAACTGCTAGAGCTTTCCTCAGGAGGTACATATGTAGTTTTCCAAGATGGCTTTTCCTCTCACTCTGTTTAAGTGTCTAAACATTACCTATACATAGACTCATCACCTCTATCTGGGGAAAAATAAATGTCTGGAGGGGGTGTTTCAACTCCTCCTAAAATGTGTATCTAAGATGAATTGTACTCTGAAGGGGTCATTTATCACCACTGGCTTTAGAAGAAACCTAGGGTGATTAATAACTTACATTTAGACATCTCTTGAGACAAAACTTGCCACTGGTATTTTTTCATTTCAAATTTCAGTTTTCACTGGGACAGGATCAAAGCCCAGCCATGGAGGGCAGGCCAGCAATAGCCCCAGGTCGGCTGGGAGCTTAAGTCAGAGAAGCTGCCCCAAGGGGATTAACAGGGGTATCTCACACCACTTTCCTCAGGCTCATTATAGAGAGGGAGGTGTGCTTAGGATGGGCAGTTCCATTTCCTGGGGCTTCTCCCTCTTTGTCTGCTGCTCCCTCTGTTAGTCTTGAGGCCTGGGCTGAGTATAAGCTTATATACTTATGTTAGTGTTTGTATTAGCAACAGTAATTTCTTAAATCTCTATATTTTGACCCATGGGACTTCTATTCCTGATTCCCCTTTTTGACTTGGGTGGGTCAGTGGGTTTGTTTATACATGCATCTATGTGACATAAAATGAAATAATTCTGAATACTTCTATTTTATTCCCATATTACATTTTTTTAAGTCTTTAAGTCTATTAATTTTATGAACTTCCCTCCTCTTTTTCAAACCATTTTTACATATTTTATTATAGATCTTACTTCCTAAGTTAGGCATCATAGATCTTGCACAGTAAAATATTTAAATGCTTAATAATCACAGTCTGGAGCTATAAGAATTAATGAGTTCATTCTTCTGAATCCAAGCTCAGCTTTCTTTTTATTCCTTTTTCTTTCCCTGTCAAATCCAATAGGAATTAGAACTTCCTAAATCTTGGTCTACAAGCCTATTTTTTTTTTACTGATTTAAAATTCCATATTGCAGTCTATGGTGCTAATCCAATTTTACAGTTTTATGCTTTTTATAGGAGCAAGTGATTATGATGTAGGTTAAAGTGCATTAAAATTATGGTTCTATCTAAAGTTGTGACAAATCAGGTAGGGAGATGAAAAGGGAATTCTTCAGGGCAGAAAGGACAGACTTATATGATGTAGATGAACTAGATTCAACACAATTTTATTTATTTTTTTTTTTTTAATAGAAAGATGTCAGAGTCATAGAAGAAAACTTCCCCTGGAAGTCCTTCATTAAAAACAGTCCCATATGACATTTTCTGTTTCAATATTCTAGAATATGAGAAGTAACAGCTTCCCACCTCAACCTGAAGTGAAGGATAGCCAAAGTAATTAACTCAAATCCTATTTAAATGTTTAAAATAGAAAGAGGTGATTGGAAGTCTGTTGGAAGCATGATTTGTTCAACAGCATGAGTCAAAAATAATCACCTCTAACAGCACTGAGGAAACAAAGTCGCAGTGTTGCTTTCTCATCTATTGAACAGTGGAAGGAAAAAAGACCACCAAGTTTCAGTTTTATTTGAGGCAAGGAGGACAAGAATGAAAGTGTTTAAAAAAAACCTAATCAAAACTAGTAAATCAAGGAAAGCTGTTATAAATTCTATAGCAGTTATGAGAAGGTTTTTTTATCTGCCTTTTCTGTTTAGATGCATAGGTCTTCTGATAAGGCCTGACTTTTCTGTATGTTCATGTAGTACCTAACCCACTGTATCTTCTAAATGATGTTTTAATAAGAACACTAAACTGTTGTTCTAAAACCTGCATTGGAGCCAAATTTTGGATTAGTGATTTGTCCTAAATACATTCGAGAGTAAACTTTGATTTTGGAAATTTCTGGGTTAACTTCAAATAGATTGAGAGAGGTAAGGTTTCTACCTTGTGTTTGAGCATCTGCAATGAAAAATGGGCCTGATCTGCCTTTGGAATTCTTCCTATTTCTATCAGCTCAGGAAACACATTTCACCGCTCACTGCTTCACGACTGGTGACCTAGGGACATCTTACTATTCAGTTGTTTTGGGAGAACTGAAGCTGCTAGACAAAACTGAGTGGGAGGGATTCTGATGCTGGAACAGAGTTTTGCCATATTTTGCTGGAGTTAGAAGCTCAGTTTGCTCAAACAAGCCGCAGGCAACAGTCAGGATCTTATACAGACTAATTTCCTCTTATTTTTTGTAGTGTATTATCAGCTCTCTTGGCCTTTTCTTATGCAAAGTAAATTGAAATTCTCACACTAATTTTTTTGATGGTACAGAATACAGGCAATTTGGACTTCTACCTTCCCACAGATGTTCTTGATGTTTTATTAGTTTATTTCTGGGAACTGTGCTGATGAAATGAGTTAGGAGTATGTTACACATCAGCATTGCCATCACGTACAGGTGTATGAATGTGTGGTATCCACCATCTGCATTGATTCAAGACCACCCTGCAGTACCACAGTTGTTTCATAACTAAACAGAACTTGGGATCACTAGAAAGATCAAGGGCAAATAGTTTAGAGTCACAGTAACTCTCCGTGTATGTGACCCTCTGTTCTGCAAGTGAACCTGTGGTGTTTTCAGTGTTCACTTAAAAAAAATAAGAAAAAAAATTAATTATTTCATACTCTGTAGAAAGGAACATGACAAAGACTGTAACAATGTGGAAGGTTTGAAAGAATCAGAATGCCCTGAACAGTGTAATAGGGAAGTAACCCTGATAACCCTGACAATCCTGAGGACAGAAAAAAAGGCAGGAAGGTGATTTTTGTTCCTGCTTGCAAAACTTCTGAATTCCTGCTCAAAACCAAAATGAAATTGAAGAGTTCTTGAAGCATTTTTGTGGTTTGCATTTATAGTGGAAAAAGAAAAAATGAAGTTACCAAGAATGATGGTACTGCAAGACCAAAGCCCATGATCAGGAGACTAGTAAGTCGTGGGAGAGAAGGAGTTTATATCCTTGTTCATCTTTCATGATAAAAAGGTTGCACCTCACTATCCTACGTCTCATATTCATGTCTTGCTTATTGTCAGTAATAAGCCATTGTCAGTAATAAACCAAAATTATCTTCTGAACTTAAGAAACCAGTATATAGAGCAAAATTTACTGCTGATCAAGTTGGAGAGTACAAAGTATTTTCATTGTGAAAAAAGTGTGTTTCTGCAATAAAAAACATTTTGCTGAAAATTCTCTGCACTTTTAAATCTCATAAAGTCATCACTCTAAAGCTACATGGAAAAACAAAATTCAAGCTGCCATTGGAGAATACTGTATTAAAGGGATTAAACACATTAAATATGTGTACTGTCACATTCATTTTATGAGAACCTAAGTCTGAGTTTCAATGAAGTATAATATACATGTTTTAGAAGGTAAATAATCTGGAAACTATGTTTTAATTTATTAGTTTACAATTAAAAGTCAGCAAAGTATTTGTGTGTTATCTGGTACTTGAACTGTCTTGTCCTAATTACTTGCACTTTGGAGCACTTTACCTTTGTATAAGCAATAAGATTTCATCTTCCAGTAAACAACAATATAATAGAAATGTGAGTGTGAACTAGAGATCTTTTGTTTTAACTTCTATTGACTAAACATAGTAGGATCCTTATTGAAGCAGTTTCATTTATCTGAAAAGGAAATTATATTTTAAAGGTGGATGAAAATTATTATATTAAAAATAAAACTGTGGTTAATGACAAAAGTAAGTTAATATGATCTCAGAATTTTTGTCTTCTCTTATAAAGCCTTGTTATGCTTGAGCCCCAGGACATGAAACAGTTATGCCTAAGAATTTATTGCTCTTAAACAAGAATTGTGTCAAGGACACCCACAAGTTCAAATTAGCTGGGACGGCTTGGTAGACAAATCAGCCTGATTATGATTACACAATAGGTTGATTCCCACCGTGGTTTTGGGTTTGGGAGTCGTATATAACATTTGTTGCAATAATTGTTTCTCATGGTTATATTCAGCAGAAGAAAATGTGGAAACTATTCTGTGGAAAGACATTCCATTTGTTGCATTAGGCAGAGACATGTCTCGGAAGTGTTGATCACATAACTCGAACATTGAATGAAGCAGGATTCTACCATGGTCTTTATGAAGGAATCTTAAGAACACATGGTCCCACCTCCTTTATGAAAGAGTCTAACCTCATAAGTAGAAAGATTTAATTTATTCTCTTCATGCAGTTCACTTTTTTGAGAGGCCTTTCACACACTATTCACAGGAAGCCTTACATGCACACATGTGTGGTTAGGCAATCTCTGTGAAGGTTTAGTAAGATGCTGAAAGCTTGGGAAGCTCTCAAGTATTTTATTATTGTGTTCTAGACACTAATGGAAATGGAAAACAACAACAACAATAAAATATAACACTGTAAAAAATTTAAAGATGCTCTCTCAAAGTTGTGGGCATATGAGTTAACTCATTCTGAGTGAAACCATTCTTATGAAGGGACCAGTTAGACAACACCTTGATACTAAATTGTTTAGGGTTTTTTGTCTCACTGACACCTTAAGGATTAAAAAAAGAAGACTCCAACCGATGGGATTGATATTAAAATTCAGTCAATTATTTGGAAAATATATGTCTTATAAAATGTTGTTGCATATTTTACAACACAATTAAATGCTTTTGGGTTTTTTATTTTGCATACAAAGGGCATTAGCACTAGTACTAAACAATCTGTTAGGAAGTTTAAATATTTTAATGAATAATACATGGCACTTTAATGGAATTCTTTATAATGATCCTAAATTTATGAAAGATTTTCCTTAAAGTTTTACATATGTCAGCTAAAAAAACACTGGAAGTAGACCATAAAGAATAACTTTGCAAATTTATATTTGGTGTTCAATGATTAGTTAAAATGGAATTAATTTCCTAGAATTACCATTACTGAGGTAATGCATGACAATCCAATAACAACTTAGCATATATTTTCTATTTCTTATAACTTGTCACACTGCAATTCAAAAGTACTCATTAGTATAAAGAAAATTCAGTCATGGAGATTAGGAAACAAAAAGAGGGTTTTTATTAGGAAATTTCGTGACAAACTAGAACTCATGGGAAAACAGTTATCTTGTTCAAGCATTCCTGTAGTATCAAAGAATACTTGAGCTATCAGAAATAATAAATATCAAACCTAAATCATTGCTTTGGTTTTTGCAAGGCAAATTCAGTTCTGGACACTTCTTAAGTGGCATATACTATTTCCTTCAAACAGTATTAGATAGTTATGGACTGTTACATTCCTGTAATTCAGCTCATTTTGATGAAAAAGCAATCACTTCTAGCAGATTAATGCAAAGAGTGACCATAATCACAGCAGGTTAGGTGAAGAGTTTATTAGAAAAACACAAGCCATTTAAATTAACCCAAATGACCAGCATGTCAGTTCAAAAGAAACATGTGCTTTAATTTGTTAAGCTGTAACCTTTGCTATATTAGAAAAATACTTTGACACAAACACTTTACAAATGTCAGCAGAAAATCCATACTCCATTTCTTCACATTGGTTTTGTGACACAGTGTTTGCTGATATTCGTCAAGGGATAAGTTACAATTGATTTCCTTCCACTCTTATTCTTTTCTCTTCTATTACAGGGAATTAAAGGGCAAAAATGACCTGTTGTGTTTGTTGTTGTTTTTTTCACAGACCATTCATACGGATATGCTACAGTAGGTAAACTTAGCTGCTGCCTGGAACTTAAAGGTCAACAGAACCTCACAAAAAAGCTTTGAACAGTAACAGATAGAGAAGGCCAGAGGATGCTAAAACTGAGGAGCAAAAGTAATGCAGTAATTGGAAGAGCTGGTGTGGAAGGATATTCTGAGGCATTTGCTCTTGTGTCTTTTCTCTAGATATTGCTCCTGTGTAATTACACGCCAAAATGGAATTGCTGAAAACAGCTTCATTTAAAGAATCAGTAATATTTTGGATAAAATGTCATTTTCCTAACTCTTTTTCTATCTGTCCCTTTCAAACACTTTTGTCAGGTTAAGATTTAAAGATTATGTTGATACACCAAAGCTTTGTTCCCCTGTTGAAAGACCCTTTTGCTAATGGATCTTGAATTTAAGAAGTAATAAGTGGTTTTATTGAGGTTATATCAAGAAACTGTAATGAGAAAGATGCAATGAAAGATGCAATAAAATATGCAAACCAATAAAGCTGTGTATTTCATGTAAATGTGGATCTTACATGTTTATTTCCTCATTGCCCTTTATTCCTCAAGAAATATTGTAGTCAAAATGGATGCTCAGAGAAGATATCTCAACTCAGACCTTCAAAGACTTATCAAAACTGCAGCAATTACTGCCTTATTACTCCATGAGAATTTCTGGAATGGTTCTGTATATATTCTGTCTAAAGGATCTTTCTTTCCTCTGTTGACAAAAATAGGTGTTAAGGGACTTCTGAACAAGAGAATTGGTAGATGAAGATACAAGGGGGTCTGCAAAACACCTTTTATACAATTATTAGAAATATATGGTTTTGTTTCGCTTTGTTTTGTTTTAAATAGGCTAATATAATAATGTTGTGCATATGTCTAAAATGACTATTGAGAACGAAGAACATTTAGAGCTCACCCATGCTGAGATATGTTATGTCCTGCAGCATTTGGGCTGGAGAGAGGGAATGATTACTCCTTTCTAAAAGCTGTTGGAAATTGGTAGCACAGGTTCTGCACCAGTCTTTCCTGGCATAAAGGCCTCATGTTACCGGGTATGTTCCTTCCTGATTGGAGAGAGAGACACCATTTGTGTATGATTTACTGAAAGATTTGACTGTGTTGAGCATGGGCTAAAACGAGAGAGAGACACCATTTGTGTATGATTTACTACATCTGTGTTGAGCATGGGCTAAAATTAGGAAAAAAATAAATAAATTAGTCCTTTCTGCTGATGTACATGTGTTCAAAGGAATGAAGCCTCTTGAGTTATCTGTGGTGGGGTAAACCAAAGAGAGTTCCCACTCCTTGCATGGGATATTTTTTCTATGCAAGAAAAACAGCCAGGAAATATAATGTACATAAAGCAGTTTGCAAGGAGTTCAGAGGTCATGACAGACAGGACATTGCTCCAGGTGACTGCTGCACAACTGAATGACTTTGATTTCAGTTCAAAGAAATGTCATCCTTTAGCTTTCAAAACCATAAAGATAACAAAAAGTCTTAGTGGGAAGTATAATTCTATACTTTGGTTTCTTGAACGTAATTTTTCTCAGTGCAGAATGGACTTTAAAAAAGGGAACACTTACTGAAAAGAGAGAAATAATTATTTTGCTTCTTGCAACAGAAAGTGATATAAGAAATCCCAGTGCCCTTTTCAAGAGAGCAACGGACCTTTGTAAAAAGTTTACTTTGCTTGAAAGACCAAGCAGCTTAAGTATTTCTGTACATTACCATATTGCCTAATAGATGTCACTGATGTGATACTTGAACCTTTTTGATTAAGCTCCTGTTGAACTTTAGATTGCAATAATCAACAGTCTGTACAATTTAAATTTTAGATTATTTAAGAAGTCTTCAGAAGCACAGACATTATAATATGAGATGATTATTGTCGTTGTTATGAAAGAGGCTGCTAAATCCAGTGGGAATGTTCATCAGTATACTGTAATCAGCAGCTACAGAGAATGCTTAATTACAGTTATTAAGGTGACATGTTGATGTAGTAGTAGTGGTGTTGCAAGCAGAAATGTTGCATGAATTAGCACTTGTAGCCATGTGAGAGGATATTAAAAGGCATCAATATCAATGTGGAATGTCTGATTATGTGGCTGTTTATACTAATCTGTCTTGCTATTAAAGTACAGTCCTCAGTATAAAAGACCATTTGGCTTACATTTGCTCTTATCTTTGATACTGATTCAAAAGGGAAATTGCTAAATTGTATTTGATTGTCCAGAATTAAATGCTCATGGTAGATTTAAATAGTTTTAATGGATAAACTACATGAAAGAAAATAAACATGTAGAAAATTCTATTAACTCTAAGATTAATTTTTAACATAATTTTCCTGATTAGATTAGGTATCAAAACTAGTGTGTAAGAAATTATGAATACATATCTTTGTATATTCAAGAATGCTATGTTGCTAAATTCATATAGCTTATTAATAATCATTAGTTTGGGTTACAACTTAATAGCTTCTGGACTTCCAGTCTTTTAAGAATTAGGTTAACCAGTCAGGAATAAGTTTCACGTTGACCTGTGAAATTCTTGAGACTTACTTATTCAATCCACAAATTAATAAAGGTTTTTATATCTAATTTTCCTGTAAACAAAATACATTTTCTGGTCTGTTAAATGCTAATCTCTTACTATCAAATTTGTGCTCTATTTTAAACCAGTGTTAAATATAGTACACGCTAAGAATGTTTGCTTTTTGTGTGTATTATTCACAATTCCGGTTCACTATTTATATCATTAAATCTTTATAAATGAAATCTTTAATTTTATAATAGACTGTAAATATAGTTTAAGAGGATGTGGTGACTAAGTCTGAAATTTTGTGACAACCATAAATATTAGGACCTTTTACTGTAGCTAGTGGTCATCCTCAACCTAGATTGGTAAATAACTGTCTTTTCAGGAGTGTTTGTTTTTATAATAATGTTTAACTTCCCCACTGCCCAATCTCAATGTTGTGAGTTGTTTTTTTTTCACAGTGGAGAAAAAATATTGTTACTTTGTATGTTTATAGTAAATTATTATTAAATCATAACTTTATAAATATATGTCCATGGAAACTGTTAGAATACTTAGGCTAAATGATGCTTTTATTCCAAGAAATTGAGAAAAAAATATGAAAACTTGAAGAAATGGCAGCCTGTCTCTTTCTTTGGAAGTCTTTTGAAATAGTTAACTGGAAATTCTGTACTGTACTTTCTGTCTTCACCATGGCTGAATATTTGCCTGGAGTCTTTTGAGCCTTCTTTCTAACAGCTTCCAAATGACTTTGCTGTTCAGTACATTTCTGAAGCTTTTGGTTCATTAAATCAATAATGTAATCATAATGTTAAATTGAGTCTCAGATTTTAACCACCAATTTTACCCTCCTTCTCTACCAATGTTATTTAGTTGGATCTAAAAATTTAAAAAGCAAAAACTGAAATGGTCAATGCAGAACAAATAAAGAGATAGTCATCTCCCATGCATGTTTGTTAAGGGAAAGATTCAGCTGTATAAAACATGGTTAAAACATAATGGACTCCAGATGCTACGCAATCATAATGTGTTTAGTTTCCAACCAGAAAACAATCACACTGAAGAAGATATCTATTTAAATGTCTTTATTTCTCCTTTGTAAAATTACTTAGGTAGATATGAAAATCTTGCTGAAGGATGTTATTCATGTTTGCTCATTCTACCATTATTGACTCAATGTATTCAGAGTGCTTTCTATATAAAAAACATTCTGTATCTCTGCTAATCAAATATAATCATATGTAAACTACAAGTTGCTTCTTGATTATGGTGTCTAATTACCCAATGTCCATCATGTTCTAAATTCACATTTTTCAATACTGTGACTGGATATCTAACTCTGCATTAAGGCACAAGTATCCCTGTGAATTCTTCAAAAACAGGCCATTTTTTAGTCTTGCATTTGTGTTTAAGCTCAGATATGTTACTGCTTCTCCAGAGCCAAAAACACTGTGTGTTGACAAACTCTATAAATTGTTGCCATAGGTCCCATTAATTATTGTATAGGGTAACCAGTGTTCTGAGACACCACAATGTTAATAATTTACTAGACAGTCTCTTGCTATGCACACTCTGCAAACATACAACTGTTTGGTGAGTATTTAGTTTTTAATTCATTCTCTGTGGCCATAATTCAGTAGAGAAGAAGAAACGTACACACACAAAAGCTGTGGAACTTCAATAACAGTATCTGGAACTGACAAGCTTCATCTAATCAAATAAAATGTTAAATATAAACGATTTTTAATCATAGTTTTCCCTATTTGCATTCTGCTTTACAGATATGGCCAGGATGATTCAGTGATTACAATGATGTTTATTGTTTTGCTGTGTATTTTAGCTCTTTTTTTCATTATGTTTTCCAGCACAAGAGACACTTGTTACATGTCTGTCAAACATGAGGCAGAATTTAATGTTCATCTTATTACTCTGAAGGGAGAGTTTGTACAGAAGAACTAAACAACAAAATACCTCAAATCCTTTCCTCAGCTCCTTCTGAGCTTTGGCTGAACCTACAGTCACTAGCACATCTCTACCTCCAAGCTCTTTGACTAGCTCTCTAAGGATATCATTAAAAGTACTGTATCCTGTGTATAAAAAAAGTGAAGAAGCATAAGCAGTTGTCTGCAGTAGCCTTTATGCTTTATACAATAAACCAATTCCAATTCCATGCAATGTGAAATGCAGTTGGGAGAAAGTTTCTGCCGTTACACAAAGAATAAAACTGATTTAGAAAGCCAGATGTTTTAAGAGTAGATGGAAAGTAGGTGGCAACATTTTCTAACAGTTTTCTGTACAGTGCAGGCTCTTAAAACTTTTCAGAAAACTTTTTTCTCATTAACACATATTCTGTAGAAGATAATGACTAAGACATGGCTCTAGTTAATAGACCAGACTCATTGCTGACAGCAAGGCAGTGAGTGTTGATACCAGAGAGGAATTTGTCAGCATGCAAATGTCAAAAGTCTGTTGGAGAGCAGAAGTTTTGATCCTTACAGATAATGCAGTTTCGTTTCAGAAAATGCAGTTTCATTTCAGAATTACAGGAACCCAAATTTACCAAAAGACATTCTGTTTCCATGCATTGGTTCTAACTGCTAAAGATATTTTGGGGAAACATGCTGCCCCTGCTGAAATAAATTATTCAACTCGCCCCTTTAAATGCCCAGTTCACCAGGCAATCAGACTTTTCAGTAAAGAGAAAACCCTTATTTTTTAATTGGGGTCTTGAAAAAATCGTTTGTGCTTACCTTTGTATAACTATTACAATCAAAAGTTAAATAAGAAATTCTATGGATTTTAAAATAATCAGGTTAGTCTTTGTGTAAAAATGTGTACCAGTATTACTTGGAATGGAGAGAGTTAAATAGTGGCACAGCTATTGGTATAATTTCCTAAAATTTGTAAATGGTATTTTCTTCAGAATAAAGGTCAATGATCTTGTTAGATAAAAATTAAATTTGTAATAGTACTTGATTAATTTGTAGATTTTCATGCCGAGTTTGTCAAATAGAGTGAGATTAATCCAGTATTACTGTAGGCTTCTAGAATGTAAATACCTTTACTTAAATTAGTTGTTTAGGCTGTCTCTGAAATCAACACAGAAAGATCCCAAGGGGCAGTTCAACTCCTCCTGTGATAAATACCCAAAAGAGAGGTAGGTCGTATTCTCTGGAGAAGCCTGTCTGCCTAGGTTAGAGCAAACTCCTAAGGAGAGACTGACTACAGTTATCACATTTTCATTAAAAAAAAAAACAAACCCATCTCTGGCTATATAACTAGTTTCTCATCCTTCAAAGAGTCCTTAAAAATATAGACATTTTCTATATGTTACACTGGACTGTCAAGTGTGTATATATATTTAAATGTTAAGTATGAAATGTGCTCATATGTTGGAACATATGATTTTATGGATCAGTGTTATCAGCATGAGCTTTTTGTGACAAGCTATTAATCTCTAAAAGACTTTCTCCAAATGCAGAGAAATACTTTCAGGAAGCAATTGTTACTCTTGGTTCAAAATCTCACTCATAAAATAGGATGTTGTCAGACATTTAACTGACTTTGCATATTTCCACAAGCAAAGCAATAGAAAAACTCCTGGATTTAGGCACAAGGTTGGACTACTGAATTGAAAAGCATTTATAATATTTATACATTATTTACAGGCATCAAAACAGTATGAGATTTTTTCATTCACATTCTTTGATATTTATTTTTCTCATGCTCAATAGGACAATGGAAAAGAGAAGGCTCAAGGGAGACTTTATTGCAGCCTTTCAATACTTAAAAGGAGGTTTATAAGAAAGTTGGGGACAGACTTAAAAAGTAGGGCCTGTACTGATAGGACAAGGAGTGATGGTTTTAAATAAAAAGAGGATTTGGACTAGATATAAGGAAAAAAGTATTTTATGATGAGGTTGGTGAAACACTGGAACAAGTTTGCCCAGGGAGGCAGTAGATGCCCTATCCCTGGAAACATACAAACTCAGGTTGGATGGAGCTCTGAGCATCCTGGACTATTTAAAGATGTCTGTGCTTATTGCAGAGGAGTTGGTCTCAACGGTTTATAAAGATCCTCTCCAGCTCAAACTATTCTATGATTATATGATTATTCCATGATTTATGAACTTAAGCTCTTTTTAATATTTAATTCAATCTTCATATCTGGGAAATTCTAGGAAGTGAAGACTCGTATTTGTAAGCTAACTAGATACTACTATTACTAAAACCTCAACCGCTCTCCCTTGGTTGTGCTGGGTAAACAGTAAGAATTGAGTCCATATTTTAGTTAAGCATTATAAGCCATCTGTTTCTTGTGGCAATGTGCTCCTTGCTCCCCCTTCTGTTTCTGCTGAAGCAATAGCCACCAGGGGTGGCCATGATGGCTTCATCTGGCTGAAGTCAAACACCTGGGAGACAGCTAAAAACACAATAGCTAAGGGCTATAATTCTTGCTTGACAGCTGAGGATTAGTTGAGCATACACAAAACAAAATACAACTAATATGCAAATATGGTTGTAAGTCAGTTCTCTTACTCCATAATTAGTGAACAGCCCAGGGCCCATTGGGCTCTGCCAAAACAACAGTCGTCTTCACACCAGGATCTCTCCTTAAGTAGGGAGACTTCTCAAGGTTACTCCTCAAGGTTGAGAGAATCCTTATCACATCAGATACTCACCAAATGAATTGGGAATAAGAGATGAAACTGTGAAAATCTTCACTAAGTGACATAAAGGATTGATTGTGCAAATATAATATTTTAAACAAATTGATGACTAAGTCTGGGAGAAGGACTGGATCCAGCTGCACCTAGACTCCTCTCTGAGAAAGAGTTTAGAAAGCAAGTGATCCTTTTTGAATCTCATGACTCCACTGGATGATGTCCTTGACAAATGCCTGACCCTGTCCTCTATGCATTAAATACTCAAGTGCACCTTTGCCATTGAATCTTGTGAAAACACCATCTCATTTACTCCCAAACTTTGCTAAATCACTGTTTTGTATCAATAAACTTATTGTTACTTCTGTCTTATGAGTGAAGTGTATCACTTCATCTGTCAGTTTGTGTTACCAATAGAGAGCTGCCCCTCCAGAAGGAGATTCATGTTGGCTATTTCTGGGGTTTTAGCCCACTTTTAAATCTCTATCCATTACCTGAAATAAGCCCAATTATCCACTGAGCAGGACACAGATGACTATAATGGGCAACAAAAAAAATGGTTAAAAAATACACTATTAGTATGTGGAATGTTATCCATGTTTTCTTAACATTTCAAAGAGAGAAACTTTGGAATGGAACAGTGATTAATTTTTCTGTTTTCCTCATGAAGATTTGGAACATTTCTAGTCTGAATAGAAATATCACAGAACATTCATCTTTGAAGTATGTTTGCTCAGAATATAACATTTGGTCTGTGCTGTCAGATCCTGGGAGTATTTGTGTCTAGGAAACAATAAATAAAAATTTAGAGTGTTGGTTGATTTTTTGTCATTTCTCCAGGAGAGTTTTTATTGTGCAATATAAAATGATTCAGATAATTGTTTTATTTATCTGAATATGCTCACTTGACTCTAGTTACAGTTCAAAGTTACAAGAAATTCTGTATGAAATACTACTTTGAACTAGAATCTTTTCAAAGGGGTATTTTCCAGAGATGTTTCTCTATGTTTTTCTATGTTTACAAGTCCTGTTTTAGAGGACTAAGTACATCCAAGTGATTCCTTATATTTTTAGGTCCTCCTCTATACAGATTGAAATATCCTTACAAAATCAAAGTCCAGAGCTGCAACCTTAATTACTCAATGAGGATTTTAGATACATAAATTTTGTAAATATATATTTATATGTATATATATTTCCATAAACAGATCAGTTACTGTAAGCTGTTTAAGTAATCTAGTCTTGTCTCTGACCAAACTTATGAATCTGTCAATCTTTTTGAACACATGGCAAACAGGATAGATTTTAGTTTTACTCTGTGGGAAAAATAACTCCTAATTGTTAATTTTTTCCTGCAGACTTTGTAGAGTGTATCCAAGATGATCCACTTTAGTATATCTAGGATTGTTAATTAAGTTTAAACCTTGAAAAAGAAGAGTTAAAATCTGAGTCATTCAAAATGACTGAAACAAATGTGAACTTGCTCTGAGGCACATAAAGGTAAGCACAAAATGGAGATATTGTCTTTTTAAGACAACCAGCTATGTAGCAAACTAGTTTCTTAAAAACTAGCCATAGTTTTCAAGTGCTTACATCCAAAAACTTACACTGAGTTTCAGGCTGATCCTGGGATGCCTACTTTTGGGTTGTTTATATTGTAGGAGTATGCTTCAGTGTCCTAGAGGCTGGCCCTTCCAATCTTTGAGGTACCTTCATGCATCCGAGAAAGCTTCTAGTTGCCTCTGCAGGAGCATATAGATCTCCCATCAGTTCTGTGCCACATCTGCAAGATCCATGATGTCTCAGATATCCAAGAGCATGTCAGATGGCACTGGGCATCTATTTTCTTTTCATATTTACAATTGAAGAATTATATTCTCGTTGCCTATAGGTTCACTGAGCATTTAAACCAGATGCTGACTACTCCATACAATACATGAAATTCAGAAGGCAATTCCACTGAGCAGCCATTAGCTGATTTCATAGAATCATAGAATCATTAAAGTTGGAAGGGACCTTAAAGATCATCAAGTTCCAACCCCCCTGCCATGAGCGGGGAACCACTAGACCAGGTTGCACAAAACCTCATCCAACCTGGCCTTAATATCCTCCAGGGATGGGGCATCAACAGTCTCCCTGGGCAACCCATTCCAGTTCCTCACCACCCTTAGAGTGAAGAATTTCTTCCTAATATCTAACCTAAATCTCCCCTCCCTCAGTTTAAAACCATTACCCCTTGTCCTATCACTATCTTCCTTGATGAAAAGCCCCTCCCCAGCTTTCCTGGAGCCCCTTTCAAGTGCTGGAAGGTGCTCTAAGGTCTCCTTGGAGCCTTTTCTTCTCTAGGCTGAAGAACCCCAGCTCTCTCATCCTGTCTTCCTAGCAGAGGTGTTCCAGGCATTTGATCATCTTGGTGGCCCTTCTCTGGACCCTCTCCAAAAGGTCTGTATCTTTCTTGTGCTGAGGGTACCAGAACTGTAGTCAGGAACAGAGGGAACAGACTGTAATCCAAGAAGAGGCAAATAGCACTCTTATAAATACTTACACATTACTTGCACATCCTGAACTTGAACTGCATCTTGACCTTATGGATTCAACTTAGCCATCTGCAAAAGAAGCATTGATTTTGAATACTGTAAGCTGCAGGGGCAGGGAGATGAGGTTTCATCAGGCATATGGCTAACTAGGAAAACATCATGAATCTCTGATCTTCTAATGAAATTCTCACTTACAGTAGTTTCAGTGCTAAAAGTCTTTTTACTTAGAACATTCAAAACTTCATGGATATCTTCTGTTGTTCATTAAAAGAGTGAAAACAGGAAATGGTAAATAATCTATCAAATTTATAAGATATTCTAAATTCACAAGATCATTCACAGTGAACTGCTAAAATAATCTGTTTTGGCACTTGCAATGCATACCTATTATGGGGCTTAAAAATCAATATTTTTGCAGTTATAATACTTTAAAAACTTACAGTCTAAATAACAGCTTAGAGCTATGTATGTCATTTAAGTATATAGCTTACAGTATATTGAATAACGGTTCTGTTTATAATTATCTACTTACCAAATAAGAGTATATCTACCTAATTACTAGCTTCAAAAACCAGTGAAAGTCTGGAATTTTGCCTGAGTTTTTGGAGAATGAAGGTAAAACCTTTCATGCCTTTGTCCAATTTGCTCCTCAGTCTCATGAATTACTACTAGACATTTTTTGAATATTCAGGAATAGTTGTATTCCAATGTGCAGGGACTCTTGAACTAGGCTTGAAATTAAACTAAGCAATCTTTTGCCCAGTTTCAGCCCAGTTTAATCAGAGCCTTTAACATAAACTGAAGTGTCTTGTTGGAGCACATGCTTCACCATGGGACTACTCTTTTTGTTGTTTTCCTTGGAAAAGAGATCAGGTCTACCCTGTCACAATGAACTTACACAGACAGGTTTAAGATGGGCTTGTTTAAATTACTAAATATATTGTATTTTACACAATGACAGAGAACTACACTAGACATCTTTTGCAGACCCTGTAAAAACTCATGTTTCATTCCTTGAAATGGTAGTTGTTTCATAAATGGAAAAAAATTGCAAATCAGTTGAACTACAGAGTAAAGTTTAAGCCTGCATAGTTAAAATTGTACAGACTAACATTAGCACTGCAAAGGACATAATTAACTGAACAGTATGATTAAAACTCAATTGAAATACTGTTTGATTTTAAAGTTTAAGAAATGGATATGCTTATTTACATAATGTTTTACAGCATGATGACCATGTATTACCACTAATGTCCATTTGCTACTTTTACAACAGTCATTTCAATAATAAATGATCTTTAAAACTGCAATAAGAGAAATTGTAAGCATGAAATGGTAAACTATAATTCCACACAGTTAATTAACATGCAAGTGAATGACAAGTTAAGGCTTAAAGAATTTTTGGTAGCTTAAAAACAAAGTACTATGTTCATTTATGGTGTAAGAAAAGGTTGGCAAGTCTTATCCAATTTTAAGAAGAAGGTTTCTCAGATAAGTTCTATAATATAACACTAATTTGAGAAAGAGAATTTTAACTCTGTATTTTATTTGAAGTAATCAATTTCATCCAAGTAAAGAGATTTATTTAACCATGGATGTTTTTAACTTGTGCTTTAAATCATATTTAAGAACAAGGTATTCTTTCTTTGCCAAAGGAGAAAAGTTGTGACAATGAATTAAGAGCATTGTTTATTTTTAGGTTTATAAACAGGAACATTTTTTTTTTTTCTGATTTTGTATTGCTTTTTCACTAAGGTTGACTTTGTTAATTTTTAACCTTCAGTTACACCAGAGTAAATGAGAACAATTCAGAAGTAGAAATGCAGCATTTATTTAAATCACAACATGGAATTCTTAATTCCATCTATTTTCAAAATTTAAAAGGTATAAATGTGTAAATAGTTTTAAGCACATCAAGTAGTTAATAAATAAAGAAAGAAACAAATATTTACACATCTCATGTAGGATTGAAGTGTTAGACCATATAATACCATATTCGTATCATATCACTAAAATATGATGCTGAAAATTTTGCTTGGGTAGTAAACAGGATTGTTCCATATAACCTGAAAACCCTGGGCATCAAATTATTCAGGCCAAATAAATATACAGCAGATGTCTGAGCAAGCTGCCCTAGTGGGAGGTGTCCCTGCCCATGCAGGGGGTTGGCACTAGATGATCTTTAAGGTCCCTTCCAAGTCAAACCATTCTGATTCTATGTCCACTGAGGCATCTGGGACATGCTAAGCCTAATGTGCAGGTTCAGATCCTCTGTGCAGCACGTGTCCTGCAGGTATAATACACACACTACATTTGCACACTACACGTAGGAAAATCCTATTAAAAGTTATGTCAGTCAGCTCCCAGCATGATTTAGGGAGTGCTAGAACCCAGCTACTATTCAAAACTCCATTTGTTAATTAAAAACACAATAAAGATGACCCTCCTTACCTCAGATGTAGTGAAGAGGGCCCAAATCACCATTATTTATCAATTGCTTCTTCTTGCCCAGAGTCTTTCTTGCTGTGACTGTCTTTAGGTGCAAGGCTCCAGTGTCATTTGCAGTAACACACAGCTTCCCTCTATGTTACTTTCCTGACTTTGCAACTTAACATCTCTTTCTTATCCCAAATAGTCAATAAACTATTTTATGACATTTCATAGTGATAAATTTTGACCTTTGTTTAACTCTTTCTACTTATGTTGGAGGCCCAAGAGAAAAGAAATGCTCTCAGTGCACCAGTATTTTGTGCTACTGTACTTAATATAGAAGCAGAGTATTGCAACTTCAGCTTAAAACCTGTTGAAAACTGAGAAAACCTGCTGAAAACAGCAACGGAAATTTCTAGGATCTCAGTTTTATATTTTACACAGTGAAAAGTATCTGGTGCTGGAAAAGAATAAGAAATAACCTCAAACCGTGACAACTAGAAAATATGGGGTGATTTTCATTACAAATCTCTTCTTTTTTTAGTGGCTTAAATCTAAAAGAGGAGCTATACTATTTTATATTTCTGCTACTTTCTTATAAAGAAACATCTTAAGTCATCTTAACATACTTTAAATTTTTATTCTTGTGAGCTCTTTGTTATGATTGTTGGTAGGAATTCACCGGAGATTTGGGGGAACTAAAGCCAAAATGAGTCTTTAAATTGTGATGAAAGTATTTTCAGGAAATGTGGATGATTATTTAATGAAAGTTACATGTTTACATAACCAATTCTTGTTTATAGTCTGGACTTTAAGCTTAATTATATCCATTTATAAACCAGGGAACCAGGCATTTCATAATAAATATTAATCTTCTATGAATTACCCATTTATGATAAACATTCAATTACTCTTCTTTTTTTCTTTTTTTTTTTTTTTTTTTCCTAGAAGAATAATGATAATATTTTTTTTAATTAGTTATTCAACAGAAATACCAACTAGGTCAACAGAAACATGGAGAGATTTATAGAGCATATTTAGATATGAATGCCAAGCCTTATGCAGCACTTTCAGTGACTAATGCAGAGATGTATCCCATAATTTATTTTTAGTATTACAACAATAACAAAAAAGAATTGATTTTACAACCTTTTCATTTCATAATACTTGGCCTTGTGAGATGACAGATTTCTAAATGTCTAGAATTAGTTTTGAGCATGATCTGGAGCTACCTGCTTGAACAGAAATCTAATTAAAAAGAAATATATGTATTTGTTAATTCTATTTTTTGTCTGTAAGCTTATTGGTTTTAAATAAACCAGATGAAAGATGCCACACAGAAACACTGATTGCAAAATGTCCAAAGAGTTATTTACTTGAAAACATTAAAATATTTTGCATTCCAAAAACATATTTGCATTTTGCTTTCTTGTTCAACTTCCCAAGTGCCACAATATTAAGCTTCAAGTCCTGTTGAGAGGTGCTAAAATTAAGGTTCCTTTTCTCTGGGTAGACAGATTTCTGCATGATGGTTCATTTTCAGTGAACCAAATAGCATCATCTTCAGAAAGCAGCAAAGGAGAGCTGGTTCTCCAGGATTCCACTTGCACTAACTTTGTTGTCACTTGGAAATGCTGCATAACACTGAACTGACACAAAAGGAAAAGTCTGACTCAGTTGCACTGTGATTAGACCTCAAGAAATCAGAAGCAAAAGCTTAGGGTTTGTGGTGGATTGTTTTTCATTCTTCAGAAAAGCAATACAAATTGTTTATTAGCAGAGTAAAGTTTTGGTGAGAGCTGGCTGTCCTTACAAAAAAAACACTTGGGCCATAAATTCTGCACTCTGACACTGATTCAGGCTTTTAATGCCTCATTACCAAGCTTCTGAAAAAGCAGTTTGTCTATTTTCTGTCCATTGCTTGGGTACTGGGAGGGAATCAGGCCCATTGACTTTAATGGGACTTCACTCATTTCACTGGCCACACTCCAGCCAGTTAAACCTGTAGCTGAGGAATATTCTCCAGTTGCCCTGTTTTGCCTTTAAGATAGAAGGTAGTTAATGCAGTTTCTTCCTATACCTCTTTTCTAAATATCAGAGACACTTTGAAGGAAATTAGAAAGAGAAATCAGAGGAAATGCTCTAGCATGATATTGCTACCTTAATGTGGAGGTTTATATAGCATTTGACAGGATTTATTGCATATAACATTTTACAGCTGAGCAGGTATGCATTTCCTACCCTGAGCTGAGATTCTGCTATCAACTGCTGTGAATTTCTACCAAGAGTGCAATAAAAGTAACAGAGATTTCTGTTTACATGTGTTGCTATACAATATTTAAAGTGCAAAGAATTTGAAAGGTTGTTAATAGATGGAAGTGTTTATGCTAGAGGAGATGGAAAAATGGAATAAGGAGCAGGAGGCATATGGTAACTCAGATGAGAAATGTTTCATGCTGGGAGAGGCATTCCTTTTCTGTAGTGTGTTGAATAATTTGGTGTGGATGTTTTTCTTTGTTTATATGATGTCCTAAGAGCAACACAATTTCTATGATAAAATGAGTATGTTAATGTATTTTAGACAGTCTTGCCTGAGAGAAATATGTATCTAGTAGTAAAATATGCAAAGATAGTCTCATATGATAATGGTTTAATTTTTAATATTCTGTGTTTATTGTATTAATGTTTTAAATAACTCAGTCAAGACAAGGAACTTCCACTTACATGTGTATAGCTATGTGTATTTTTAAGTGACTCTAGGACAGGACTTTAGCTGATTAAAAAGCCTTTAAAATACAATAGTGAGGTGACTTGTCTGTGTATCTCTTGAAGTTAATGTGTGTGAGTTTGGGAAAAACAGAGAAATAAGAAGAGCACAATTTCAATCTTGCTCAAGTGAATGGACTGGAGTGTTGTGGCATGTGGCAAACAACACCACCAACCTCAGAGCCTGTCTCTAAGAACAGAATTTGCAAAGCTAATTTCAGTTTGGAGCAAGGTGAGATTGACAGCTGCCAGTACACTGAGTGCTGGGATGCCCAAACCAATCAATAGGAAATGTGGTAGAGCAGAGCATTTTTGAAATGCTGAATCAAAGCTGGAAGCCACACTTCTGCTTTTTGCACATTTGCCCAGCAAGTGGTGTTCTGCTTCCTGGGATGCTGACGGTGTTTGCATTTGCTTCTTCTTGGATGAAGGAATAAAAAGAAACCAAGCCACTCAAGACACTTTCCCATCAGACCAGCTGAACTGCTAACATCTGCTCTCCTTTGGCCTGTGTGGCTTTTGCACTTCTTGCTCACAGTGGCACACTTCTCCATAAAAAGGATAAAAGCCAGTTGCCTCCTGTAGCTCTGAGATTAGCACAGTCTGTTATGAGGCACCAGCTCTAATCCTAACCTTCCTTGTCCTTTGTGCGAGGGGGGGGGCCTCAAAATGCGTCTCCTGGTGCAGATGGTCTAAGAAATAAGCTGTAAGAACTAACAGTCGGTGTAAACTATGTGTGTTCTGTGAAGCCTAAGCAAGCCAGCTTAGTAGAGATTTTCAGTAGAGATTGGTGGAGGAATGTCTGTTTTATGGGTGTTGGAAGAGAACAGAAGTAGAGGAGACAGAAACACAGTAATCAGCTCAGCAAAGTACATGGCAATATAATGTAATTATACATGGCAATAGATAAAATTATAATACAATAGAATCCTTGTTCAGACATTTTGAGAAGTTACTGTTCAAAAGTCTAGCATGTCTCAGATGTCACTGGATGTTAGTTTTCTCTCCCTCTTATATCTTCTTTCTATTATTTTTTCTTTGACCCTCTGAACTTCAGCATGTCCTCTCATTTGAGTGAGACTCAAAAAAACTCATCATTGTGGTGTTTATAACAAGTCCAGATTCTCCAGTCATCTAGAAAATGGACTTGTAATGTCATTTGCCATTGATGCAGACATGTGCAAGACTGTAAACTTTTTTTTTCTTCTTTTTTTTCTTCTCTCATAAGTGACTGTAAGGATTTATTTGAGGTGGCTGCAGATATACTGCTTTTAAATGGATGATCTTGAGATAAGTTTTTCCATCCCTTTGCTGTATTATGCCACACTCCAAAAAGTCCCCAGGAACCATGTCAACATGAGTTTTCTACTTGCTTAGAGCACCCATGGAGGCATAATAGAAGTTGCAAAATATGTTCATATCTGTAATAATTCCTTTTCTCAGACTTAATGTTAACATAAAACTCTGTAGATAAGTGAAAAGTCTAGAGATAGTAACACCCCCAGCAACAGATTAGTGATTGATTGATGTGTTATAGATTAACTAAAAATAATGATGGTCCTCACATTGTTCCTCCTACAGCATAGCTGTTAATCTTGGCTGCATTCCAACCTAGCCCCCTCTCACAAAAATATTCCAGAGGAAACAATCTAGCAGAATGTCACCTTTTCCCTGTTAACTGCAGAAATATGTATTTCTCTCATGCACACAATTTGTTGCAAGAAAAGAGGACACATTCAAAATAAGGCAGAAGCAAGAATGTATTATATTTAGTTGGAAAGAAAACCTATGTCATTTTCAACTTGACTTATGTCAGCAACAGCATGATGAATTATTATTATTATTGTTGTGGTTGTGGTTGTTGTTGTTGATGATGTTCTTGATTTATATATTTACTCTCTGCCTAACAGTATCTAAATTAAAATTTAATTTCCAAATTTTATTTAAAACTGCAATGTCCAGGGAAGTAACTGTTTATCTGAAACTGTACAGTGTTCATATTTCTTTCTTTTTTTTTTTTCTTTTTTTTTTCCTGTTCTACTTCAAATTTGAATCCCCAGTGAGTATCTTTCTGGCTCTGCAGAGAATATGCTGTGACTGTACAGAATAACACCAGGACACCACTGCCATTTTGTTGATAAGGTTTGCATGAAAATATATTCACAGGCAGCCTGTCTTGCAAATATAGATTATTGTAGAACCTTTATCAATTTCAGACACATTCAGTCTTTATCAGGCATAAAACTTACAGAAACATTTGCCAAGGACAGTTATCCAAAAAGATGGAGAGAAAGAAGGTAAAGCATTTTATAGCAGTTCAGTTCCCTGTTGTGTCAAGATGGAGAAAAGAATAAAAAACACAGTAATAAATTCTTGTTTTATTCATCTACATTTATTTCTCTGCAAATGTCTTATGCAAATGTAGACCATTAACATGCTCTTTCTAGACAGCCTGGCTCATATATCTAGGTGTTTTCTCCTCATCTTTCTATTCTGTCTCTTCTGAGAAACCAACTGCAAAAAAATGTCTTTTCAGTTTTTTCTTGTTGTGTCTCTTCCCTTCAGTCACTAATCTTGCTTCCTGGATTATGCAAAACACACTAAAAGCTACAGTTTACTAGTTTTATTTATCAGTTCTGAGAAGTCACTTAGTTTTACAGAGGAGGTACATAACCTTGGACAAACAAATTCATACAAACGCAACCACATGATAGTTGTCCAGTTGATCACTTTGAGGAATCTGGATCTTATATGGTTCAGTAGTAAAACTGTTATTTGCCTCCACTGAAATGAGATCTATGCTAACAGAGAATTAAGTGAAAATTAACAATTGGCAGTTGCCAAATCCTACTGTAGCATGCTTCAGCTGGTGGCATGAAGTCTAAGGGAGGACTGTGGACCATTTCCCTCTGTCCTCTGCTTCCTCTTTAGTACAAGAAGGACATAAAGGACTGACAATTCCCATACTCTACAGGAATTAGAAGTCTGGGTCTTGTTCTTGCAATTCAGTACCCCCATCAGCCAGCAGAAGCTCATATGATGATATTATTTTCCTTTGTAGTTTTCCATTTTTACAGGAAAGAGAACCTGCCAGGTAATGTTTTGGTAAGTGACAGGATGGAATGACTGCTCCTAGAACAGCGTTGCCTGTAAATGGGCATACACTTATGAGGTGAGTGTTTTTATGTCATGTATTTATAAGTGTAATACATGATATTCTGTGGTGCTGTTGTAGATTCAGCTGAACCTCCAGCTCCCGACTTCCCAGTGCCCAAATCTGTTTAGATCTGCATTCTACCATCTCTCACCTTGTGCCAGCTCAAGTCCTTAATGTGGCTGTGTTGAAACATTTATGAGCTGTGTGGAAGTTCCAAGTGGAATCATTATCTATCTCAGGTGTAGTACCAAACAGAGAAACTCTGTTTTCATCTTTTTCATTTGCATATTACTTTGAGGTATTGCATTGACTTTTAGGATTAGGTCAGCACTGGTTTGGAGATCTCCAGAATGTGTTGAGAGACACGGTCAATATTGCACAGTATTTCCTGCACAGCTGCCCTGTTCAGCACTAAGACTGTCCTAGTAGATGGATTGTTCCTGAGATCACTGGCTGACACTGAGGACACCTAGAAGGGAGCTGCTTGCATCTGTGTGAGAGGACCCTCACCTCACATGACAGGGCTGCTGCCGGCAAGTTTCCAACTGGGACTGGTCCTGATCTGTGCTAAATACTGAACCGTACTCAGCAGTTTGTGGGGGCTGCTCTCTGACACTGCCCAGAAGCATGCTAGGGGCAACTCTAATAAGCTATTAATATAAAGAGCTGAGCTCCTGTGTCCTGAAATGTTTCCTCTCCTGGTATATTTGTACTCTTGGAGCACTCCAGTCTGCGCTCCAACCCGGCCGCCTTTTACCCTCCACTTGCTGCTGCTCCTGAGCTCCTTGCTGGGGAAGCAAGTGAATGTTTTTTCTTTCTGTCTTGTTTGATTTCAAAACAAGGCACCATACAAAGGTTTAACCAACCTTTTGAGTCTCTCTCTTTACTTTTTTTCTTTCCCCTTGGGCAAGATCTTCCTACTCTACATGCAGGTACTGCAGTTTGATGCTGGTAACCACAGTATCATTGCCTTTTTTCAGTGTAAAGAAGCTGATGGCCCCGAAGTCCTGCTTTTGTGTCTCTCAATTGTACTCCAGGGGCTTTTAAGCCCTAAATTACTTGTGTTTTGTAGGTTTAATTCTTTTATTTGCATATAAAAGTTTTCTGGTTATTAAAATATAAATGTTTTTTCTACAATTTCCAAAAGCTTTGCTAATCATGGAAAGGTCTAAGAAAGCTCCAAAGCAATTATATCTTGTAATTATAAGGAAAAAACACAAAACAAAACACTTCCCATTTACTTCTTAGTGAATCACAACATTTACCACTTTAGAGCCTGCAGCTATATGGATGAGATTAGCTGCTAATGGGAGGGAGGGAAAAAAGAAATGAGTAGAGTGAATGTTGTGTTTTAAAATAGCTTGGACTTGTATCTGACTTGCAATGAGACAGTCTTTCTTGCGTGGGTTGCATTTTTTTTTCCTTCTTCTTCTTCAGGAGCCAGGAAAGCAACTGGAATGTGCAATGCATACAATAAAGTGTTTGCAAATCACAGCCTTTTTTTTTTTTAAATGAAAAGTGGGGAAGGTTGGCTGATGCTTGCCTGCTGTTTGCAGCATAATAATTTTATGCTGCAAATAACTCTGGCATAGTAATTCTTGGCTCTTTATAAATCCCGTGTCCTTGCCACTTTCCTAAAAGTGAGGCATAATGGAGACTAGGGCATATCAGAAGAAGGAGGTTTAACAAGGTTGAGTAGAGCCTTGGTCTTTCACCAGTACAAAACCCTTGAAATTCTTTCCTCAGCTACACAAACTACTCTCAAGCACCTCAAAAGATCACATTTATGAGATGGGCTGATACTTATTTTCAAGGATGGGGGCATTTCCCTTCGATGTCATGCAGCTCCAGATCTTGACCCCAACCAAAATCCTCTTCCAATGTGCAGTGTCAATACAAAAAGCCCGTGCATCTGTACAGGCTGCCACTGGTACATTCATGGAGTTGTACAGGAACTGGAAACCTCAGCCCAGATGCTGAAATAAGGTGCCAACTCAAGATAAAATGGTGCATTTCTCAAACAGTACAAACAGCTTCAGTGCAGAGCAGTACAGGTGGCTGCTTCCATCCTGCCACTAGTGAAATCTTCACTGATTCAGGGTGCTGGGGCAGGACAGATGGAGAGTGTTTCTGTACTGATTTGTATTGATCTGCATAGGTGCACTTCCATGTGTAATTAAGAGCTTCTCTGCTGCTTTGCAGATGCAAAAAAAAAACCTGGGACAACAAATGAAAGGCTTCTTAGAATGATCTGTCTCTTGCCGTTCATTTGTTCCTTTGTAACATTTTGCAACATTCATTTCTTGAAGAGATTTTATATCTTTAGATGTTGATAGATTAAGGTTTGATTCAGCAGCCCCTCTTCCTTGCAGCAAAAGTGAAGCCTAATTAGCATTCAGCTGCCTTGCTGTAAAGTTGATTGAGATGGTGGATGGTATTTTAGCTGATTGTCATGCAGTGGAAATGAAAGAAATCACAACTATCTGGGGCTAACTGGAATTTCAAAGCGGGGTTTCTTCCAAGGCTGGCAAATCTTATCTATATCATGCCTAAAGAGAAGTGCAGTAACATATTTCACAGAAGATAAGATTATGCTATAGGAGAGGATTTATAAACAGGTGCTGCTGGCAATTGCTAGATTTTAAATTTAAGCCTGTATGGCTCTCAAAGAGTGAGCTAACAATTTCTTCACAAATAAAAGCAATTGCTTAATGCAAATACAGGTAATTTTCTTACCAAAATTGTTCAAGTACCACAAATACAGGTGGGTGTTATTTTTAATACATTTGGTTACTGAGTAATATGATTAAAGTATTACACTTCCAGCATCTACAAATTCTTTGTGTGCTATTTCCAGCTGAGGCATCCATCCATGTGAGCAATGAGGGGTATTTTTTAATGGCAAACATTTAGATTGGAACCTATTTGCATGCCAAGCAATGAAATATTAATGTATTTCAGCAACGAGTTTTTATAAACCCCTACAGCTTGGCAACATATGTGTCTCTATTCCATGACATGCAGGCTGTTTAGAATCAGGCTTATTGTTTTGAGTCTGCCCTTTCTGGTCCAGTGCTTTTGGATTACCTGTGCTTCCTGCTATGCTTGATCATTTCAGTACAATTAGCACTGGAACAGAGCTGCAAAATTTACTTATTTTTACTATTAACGATTTCAGAAATGTAACTTGGAATCCACCAAACTGTTTGTGTTAGAAAGTATTTTACATATCCTTTGACTCAACTAATAATGAGAGTTTTTTAAAAAAGCACTAAATTATTTAAAGTATTTCTGCTGTTTATTTTGTCATAAGGCTATCTCTTCTGAAATGTAGTTTTAGTCAGTTCAAATGTAAAGAAAGTAGTAAACATTTAATAGGAGACATTGAAGTTGCCCACTAGTTTGACTACACTGCTATTTGTGTCATTTGTGTCATTTGCAGGTGGCCTCAATCATCTACATACTGAAGTATTGTCGATAGTTAATACATTGAAATTAAAATCTACTTTTAAATCACCCAAACCACAGCTGAACTTTTCTGGCTTCCTCATTGTACCAATATAAAATTATAATAAATTAATTTTAAAAAAAGGTTGATTATCAACATTGGAATATTCTGATATTGGAATTTTCTAGTAAAATGTAATCTACACATTATGCAGTTTTCAAAATATGCTAGCCATATTTTTGATTACTTAAAAGATCAGCCAGATCTCCTTTCCTAGTAGATAGTTGTGTTTGGTTTTTTAAGGTATTTTGGTTTTTGTTTTGCTCTTGTTCAGTACAAAAGCAGATGGCTACTTTTCAGTACATTTTTCAGGACATCAGCAGAGCTACTGAGGGTAGATTTAGGTTAGATATTAGGAAGAAATTCTTCATCATGAGGGTAGAAAGGCACTAGAACAGGTTGCTCGGGGAGGTTGTGGCTGGTCCATCCCCGGAGGTGTTCAAGGCCAAGTTGGATGAGGCTTGTGCAGCCTGGTCTGGTGGGAGGTGTCCCTCCTCATAGCAAGGGGGTTGGAACCTGATGATCTTTAAGGTCCCTTCTGATCTTAACCATTCTATGAGTCTATGATTGTACTACTACTATAATTCTGTATTGCTCAGATTTTTTTTTGGTAATTTTCAAATGTATTGATTTTATATGGTGGACATTTTAGTGTTCCTCTTAACACTGTAGCTTAGACTCCATTGCAGCATTTTGGATAGGACCAAGGATGCAGGGAACATTATTCTGAAGCATTTCCTACATTATTAAGTTCATGAAAGTATTCTCCTTTGTTAGATTCTGGAATATGTTCATGTATCTTATGTATGCATATGCATTATGACAAAATGTACTTGGAAATGCCAAGAAATGTCATTAGTGTTAACTTGTTAGCCATGGTATGTTACCTTGCTGTGCAAAATGAAACTGACAAACCAAGAGCTTCTCTAAGTCAGGATATGCCAACTAGATGGATTTGTGCCTGTTGCCTCTCTGAGTAGAAACTCTGTAGGGATGGAGGTGAAATTAATGCCAGGGCATGTGGTATTTAAAAGCAACACAGTTATTCCCTCACCCCATCAACTGACAGTGAAATCTATGAATTATTTGCAGCCTTTATGAATAGCCACTTGAAATACCGCTTGAGGTTTCTACCATAAGGCTGCCTATTACTCTTATTTAGTTCCTAAGACATCAATTAAGCTTGATAAAGCAGAAAAAATGAATGTCACATTTGGTATACTTCTGGCTGACTGCATTGATTTTTGGCTTCTGAATAGATTCAATTACATGGTGTAATTCAAGCTTGTCATGATTGTAATTTTTTTGGATCTCCTCCTCCAATAACTTCTCCATTTCCTAATTTCCCATGGGAGGTCAAAGAGAACTCTACCAGCTCCATTTTAAAAATAGCTGGGCATTAGATTTGTTAAAAACACTTAGTAACAATAATGAGTTTAGTAAATGCTCCTACACACAGTTGTCAGAAATCTGAAAACGTTCGAAGCAGCAGGTTGCCCAGACACCTCTGGTGCTGGAGAACATAGTGACTTGAAATGTCAGTCTCTCATCATTTTACAGAAATCCAGACTTGGAATAATGATGTTCAAGGTCTTATTGTCCTTTCAGATTCTTGATGAGTGGATCTGGCTTCATGTGTATTCTGCTGACATTAAAGAGTTTTCCTTCATGACTATTTTCCACCTGTCTCTTACATTCTGAATCACTCCAGATATTATGAATGAAAGATGAAGAAAGAAATGAAACATAATTATTTGCCTTAAGGGACTCTTGCTCAATTCACTTTATTACTCCAGTCATGCAATGGTTAATACAGAAACACTGACACAATTCCAAGTTTTAACAAGTAATTTCTTAGGTCTGGGAGCAGACAATACAGTATATATCTTCATATATATTATCTTATATCTTGTATTATCTTATAGTATATTATCCTATGTCTTCACCAGCTTTACAGGCAAGTGCTTCAAAACAGCCTTTTATTTTCTGGGTGTCTACTAAAATAATCAAATACTGTTGCCCATCAAATTACCAACAGCACAAATAGGTAGAGAAATTAGGATATATTTTCTTCTGAGAAGAAAAAAAAATGTTAAAAGTTTAATTGATTGTTAAAAACATGGGAAACATTTTGTTTCTTTATATTAATGTTGATGATTATGGTCCTAAGATAAAAACTACAGGCAAGGAGTCAATGATTTTGTTTTCCAGTAAGAGTAATTGACATAATAAAATTGGAAGCTTGGTAAACAGTTCCTTATTAATGTTCCTTATTCCTGTTTGTTTGTTTTTACTCTGTAAAAAGAGGCCTCTTTGGGGGACCAAAAGTTCAAGGAACTGTTGCAGAGGACATTCTATATCCATTTTTTGTTTTCTCTTCTTCTTTTTGAATAATGGGACAGGGAGTATGAAAAAAAAAAAAAAAGGATATTTATTCCCTAATAGCCTTATTTACAGCTAATATTTATTAAATACATATAAAAACAAGATCATATTTTGCTACACTACAGATTTCTCATTTGCCTTACTAAGTCACAATGAACTGTGTGTTAAACTGTGTTGAAATCTAAGAGGGCATTGACAGAAATACAGCTTATTGCGGGGGGGGGTGGGATGGGGTGGGGTGGAAAGAACAACCAACAACAACAACAGCAAAACAACAAAGGGAAAGAATGGTTGTCTGAACCTGGAAAATATTAATTTAATGCCAATTTAATGTCACAACTCATGCAATCATATCAGTTAAGGCCACATCCCCAGCTGCCTCTTGGCTGTAACAAAGTGGAATCCCCTGCTGCAAGGCTCATCCATTGCCTCCTCAACTTCACATAGGAAAGATTTCCAAGACACCCGTGACTGAAGATTTATGTTGGGTCGGAGTGAAAAGGGTAGCAAGAAGCTTTTAAGGAGCCAGCTGGCTAGAGAGTGACAAGTTTCTCCTTTGCCAGAGAATTCCTTTCTCTGTTAGAAAATAGAGCTGTGAGGTTTCTCTGGGAGTTGAGCGGCTTAACCTCATCATCCCGTGAAAGACCTGGATGCCAAAGCTTGTCTGAGGGACAGGAACAAGTACAGAGAATGTGACAGTAGCATGAAACGCTTCCACCAGAGGGGGCCTGTGCTGATGAGGGCTGTGCATTTCAGAAAAGTCCTGCTTTAAGTGGCTTATAAAAACTGTGAGTGGTATGAAAAAGGCGAAAACGGATCAATTTTTTTCTGCCTTTTCCATAGATAGTTTGAACTAGTCAAAAAAAGATGATTATTTCTACAGTGCTGCAGGGTATAAGAGGCATGAGGTATCTGCTGTCAGCCACTGCCAAAGGCAGAAAACCATACTGGATTGTTAGATTGAGTAAATTGATTGATTCAGTAAAATTCATTACAGGGGTTCGTATGATCAAATGAGCAGGTTTTCTACCTCCAAAGGTAGACACCTCAGACACAGTGTGCTGAATACATCCATATTGCTTTTGCATGGGTTGCATAAAGGGAAGTGCATAGCAAAGTCTTTGAAGCTGATCAAGTGATACTGATGCATTGCTTAACTACCATGTTGACTTGGTTGAGTGGCAGCCCTCAGTTTTTGCAGGCTCTATATGCATTAGGAAAACCCTAGACAGCAGCATAAACACATGGGGAAAGAGCTTACACAACACTGTGGCAGTTAGGTAAGTTTCCCACCTTAGATCCTACAATGCCTTGCAGTAATGTTACATGTTTGAAATCCATTCATGGGACTGTTTCCTAGGAAGGTCTTCAGAGTCCCTTCTGTATGACTGATTCTGAACAAATTCTGCTTTTGTTTGTTTTTTTTTTGTATGCTCCTTGGGGTTGTCCCTTCAGCCACAGCTTTCTTACAGCAGATTGTCAGAAGTAGCAAGTAGCAAATCAGCCATGTTCTTCTTGGGTTGTGTTGTGTGTCCTTGCTCCATTAAAATAAATCTTGATTAATAGGGCTGTTTTAATGAAAACTATTTAGATAGCATGGAATCCATTTGTTTAACATGCTTTGATGCTGTAGGCTGAAGCTAATGAAAGCCATATTAGTCTTAGCAGAGCAACACAAGCCACACATTAATACAGATATTTTGTTTCATACTGTGTTTTTGTGGGAAAAACTTTATGGGATTAGCTGGCAGAAAGAAAGATTAATCTTTTAATTTTAAGGTGTAACAATTAATTGTTTTAAATGAAAATAAATTAACGTAATTGATGCTTACCCAGGAAACAGAATATTAATCAAAAAATGGCATAGAAAAGGGGAAATGTGAATGTTTACTCACTGTTTCTCATCCTAGAACTAAGGCATCCAATTAAATCAGCCTGCAGTGGGTTTTAAAGAAACAAAGGAATGCTTTTTCATACAAGACACAGTGGAATAATGGAACTCTTTGCTACAATTTAGTTTAGACATCGAAAATACAAAACAGATTGAAAAATAAAAGTTGAAGAGAAATGGCTTTGCCTGTTTGAAGCCATTAAACATTACCTGTTTCTTGATACCCTTCTTTAAGCCTTGCTGCAGATTTCCAACATAGGCACAGTACTTGGCAAAATTAACTTCAGGGCTGACTCAATGGCAACATTTTCATCTTTTTATCCAAGTGTTAATCACTTATTGTCATAATACTGCCATGTGACATAGTCCTACTATATTTCCCCCATTGACTGACACACAGCTCCAGGAAGGAATTCTAGGAGTCGTTTCATGATTTGTTGAGTGATTGACTCTGCTTCTCCTTTCTCTCTGCTCACTTTTGTATGATTCTGTGGCTCTCCTGATTCAGCTCCCTGGAGCTTGGATGGCCACATTTTCAGTCAGGTCACCTATGTTTGACTAAAACAAAAAAAAATTCTTCCTGTTCTGCCCTTATTAATGTGAAGAAAACTCATGAGCTGATCCAATTTTGTGGGTAGTGACACAAACTCGACAGTTGATGAAAAGCACAATGGGGAAAGAGAATTAAACTTCCTGCAGATTATCCATCCATAAATCTTTTATTATTTTTTCCTTTAAAATATAATTTACTGCAACAATTATTTTTTCTTGCCCCTGTTCTCCTCAATCTAATCTAAGAAAGGAATACCTGTTAAAATGGAACTGACTATTACTCAGGTATGCTCTGACTGGAATCTTATCTTCAGAGTAGATTTTACAGTTCTCTCAACAGTTTTTTTTAAACACTACAGACAGTCTCTCATTTCCTCCCACTAAATTTTTATACACCATTTCTAAATATGGGCTCTGGCTGAAATAAACTTCAAAGTTTTGTCTAGAGAATGTCTGGATTCAGCACATCTCATGTGTTAGTGTTCAGTTTGTGAATGTGATAGGATAGTATTGTCAATAAATAGTAAACTCTGTTACAGATAATCATATTGTTTGACCTAATTGTTTGAAAAAAATTGAAATTCCCAGTTTTATTAAAAGTATTTACATTTAGTTTTAATGCTCAAAATATGCAAGCTACTCATCAAACATTTTGATCTTGGTTCTTAGCCACAATTTAACAATTCTTCTTTAGAATTAGGAATGTAGAACTTGTGAATTTCCTGACAAGTATGTTCAAGATTAGGGCTGTACTACCAAATTCTTCCAGGTTGCTCAAATTATGTATTGATGCTCACATCCCATATTCACCAGACATCCTTTTACAGTAGCATTCTCAAAGTGCTGGTGTTGGCATTTAGATTGCTTGCATATTTCCCTAGAGATGTCTGCACTTTAAGGATTTATTATCCTTATTTTTTACCTACAGGTATCTTCAGGCATGTATGTAGCCAGTGTTAAACTTCTGCCATATATATTATTTGTATTGTTTATTTAATTTCAAGACAGATGTGACATTTTTCTGCAGCTTTTCCACAAATGAAAATATGAACAATGTAATTTTAGTGGTTTGTTTTGTTTAATTATGATTAAGTATCTGATACATTTTCCTGTGAAACACCATGTCTCTTTGTTCTTAAATTGTGAATTTGGAGCTGGATTTTATAACTTAGATGAAGCTCTAATGTAAAATGAGACTGATCAACAAATCATAGAGGAAGTTGCCTCTGTGAGAGATGTAAAGAGCTTGTGCATCTTTTTGTCAGTAAATCTGCTAACACTAACTCACTCCTACAATACCTAGTTTGTATCAGAATATTCATTGTGAAGTGAAATTTCAGCCATGTGCCTCTAAATTTCAAGGAAGGGTTACTGTTCTAATAAAAAAGGCAGTTGTGTAGGCTCTTTTTTGATCAGTGGAGAGAAAAGGGTACCTGCTGAGGAAGACTCGTTTGACTTGCTTTAAATGTCTTAAGATGAGATGAATTACTTTGCTGTGCTCTGCTGAGCATAAAGGAGCCCAGATGCCTACTAGTTCACGTGCAGACAACAAAATGAAGTAAGGTCAAACTTCTATCAGGATGTTCATTATTCCAGATTGAAAAATTATCAGATTATTTACTTATGTATTTGTATTCTGTACATTTGGTAAAATTTCTCTCCCTTTAAGTAGGATGGTGTGTATTTCTTTCTCTCTTCCCTGGTGGCTAGAAAGCATAAGCAATGTGAATCTTTAATTTGTTGTCTGATTCCCACAGCAATGGATACTTTTACCTAGCTCTTCAACTTCATTATATCCTTCATCATCTCTGTACTCATCTGAGAGCTTTCTGAAGCTTGAGACATATTCACAAATTCAACATTCAGTTGTTTTTTTCCTCTAATCGTTTGACAATACTCACCATGTATTATAAGTACTATTTACAAAGTAGTGTTAGATACTGCATTTTTTTCTAAAATCTTCATGGAATTCACTAACTCTTTAGTGTAGATAACAGTGAAAGTGGGGGTTCAGTACATTTACTTGCGCCTGAAAGCCTCACTATAATCTTTCTGATTGTTGCGTTGGATTGTGTACTTTTGTCCTTTTTAAAAGCATAACTATTTCCCTTCCTTTCAGGGTGGCAGTTAGTTTCTTTTCTGACAAAATTAAATATATTTCTCCTATGAAGTATTCCATCTTGCTGTCATCGTTCTCCTATATGTTGTGTATAGAACTGGTACTTCCAAACTGAGCAGCCTGGTATAGTGTGAGGTGTCCCCGCTCATAGCAGGGAGGTTGGAACCTGCTGATCTTTAAGGCCTCTTCCAACCTTTACCATTCTATGATTTTATGATTCTATAACTGTGCAAAGTAACATAAATCACTTTTTTCAGCCCGGGTCCCAGTCTTGACTTATTGGCAAGAACCCACACAAATGCCTGTGTATCCTTGCTGACATGCCAGTTTGGCTTCTCTGGACTTCAGGCACTACATTGGTATTGAAACAACTACTTGAGGACATGAAAAATGTTTCAGGTTAGACAGTCAAACTGCAAGAACATCTGAAGTTCAAGTGAAATATCCTAGATTATTTCCAAGGACACTATACACCTATATTATACTGTACCTCAGGGGTCTACTATAGAGAGAGTTTAGACTGGTAGGTAATTCATCTTGAATTAATTCTTTATTGGGTCTTTGACATAGTTCCATGAAACTTGTCTCAGACTTTTCAGACTTGTATGGTTTGGGTTTTTTTCTGCAATACTTTGAATTCATCTTTGAATCCGTATTTCTTCTTGTGTCCCTTTCCTCACAAATCATATATATTTTCAGATCTTTTTGTGTCTCATCCTGATAACACAGTGATTATTATTCTTCATATTCTTCAATGAATGTTTAGAGATGGCAGTGAGAAGATGGAAGTACCAGGAAAGAAGGAAGGTAAGGACAGAAGTCAGAAGTATGTTCTTTGTATATCCTCCTTTCCTTTGGAGTGTGTTCTGTCCTACCTTTGAGAAGTGCTTAGTAGAAGTCGAGTTTCAATGCTCTGATTTTCTGGCAGCTGAGTGGCTTACCCAGGATACATGGGAAACTGAAATCACTCCTGCATCTAACTATAAGTGATTTGCCTGAGTTTATTCAAGAACACTCGGGATGGCAGCTGAAGTACACATGACCTAGTCTAGTGCTCTATCCACTTGTTTGTTCTTCCTCTGCACATATGTGCTGAAATTATATTTATTAGAAATGTTCATTACTGACGTAGAGTTGCTCAACGCTCAGATCCAAGTGATATCTCTGTGGGGCAACTTGACTTTTAACCTCCTTCCTTTATAAATGCAGATATAAACTCATGTTACTTAATCAACATTTCCGAGACTACATGAATATCAAATGTACAGGCTGTGCATCTTCTTCTTGATTGCAGTGGTATTTTTAAAATTCATATCAATAATTATGTTAATTAAATCATTCCATGCCAGCCTCTTATGGGAAAGCCTGAACATAGCTGAATGATTGCCTGGCAGGCATTCATAAATCAGCTCAGGGTGACCAAACTGCTTTGACATTATTTGTAATGTCCATACATCATACACTGACCAGTGTGTGTGGCACATGGTTACAGTCTTCAACAATGTTAAGTCTTTATACCTCTCCATGGAGATTTAAGAAGGAAGAACACTGTCTCTGAATGTGTGGTGCAAAATAAAGAGAAGCATGTTCTGTTTTGTTCCATAGCTGGTCAGAAAATTTACCATTTATAAGATGATGACAATGAGAATCTATTAATCTGTTTATTCCATTATTCAGTATCATTCTCATAGTGGCATGCAGCTGGCAGGAGACACAGAGTATTTTCTCCATCCACTCATCTATCAAACCTTTCTTTGCAGAAAACATGATAAATGTTGTCCTTACATAACATCACAAATACCAATGTTATATATATTTGTCTTAAAATATGGAACCGATTTGACCTTCGATATATGGAAACAAATGGATATTAACTGCTGGTTCACCTACATACTTAGACTGGCATTAACACTTTTGGTTTTGTTACTATTACTCTGTTCTCACCTGATTTAGAAATACTGGCTTTAAAACTGTTTCTGTATTGGGGTGTAGAGAAATTGATAGGAAATGAAAACCAGCAACCTGCTCTCCATGGCAGTAGGTGTTTGTGTGGTTGAGCCTGCTGTGGTTTTTTGTGAAGGATGAATAATTCTGGTTGAGAAGCAGAGTGGAGGGAGTTGTTATTTTCTACTTGCCAGCAGGTAGAAAATGTGATGGATGATCACATCCAAGAATATTACAAGAACTCTGGAGATAGGGGTTCAAGTCACTTTCTCTCTCTGTCAGTTCTCCATTTGTATAAAAGGAGAAGCAACATTTTCCTTTCTCAGTGATGTTGCAAGGGTAAATGTGATGCTGTGAGTCACACAAAGGTAGTGATGAGCACTATATTAAGGTAGGGATCAGTAAATGCAGCTGGCCTGACAATCTTTAAAAAAAAATATTATCTTATCCTTTTTTTTTTTTATTTTATTTTATTATTTTCCAGTCCTTGAGTGTGAGTAAGGATCACTGAATAATTGAAAATATAAATCAAGTGAACCTGTGACAGTAAGAGCTGCTGCTGTTTACATCCTGAAACTACTTTTCTAGGAGGAGTGCAAGAAGCCTTATACAACTTCATGGCTTCTTAAAGCTGAATTCAGATGCTGTAGATGGGGAAAGAGGAAGAAGAACCTTGTTAGTACTTCTTAAACAAAGGGTTATTTGTGGGAAAGGTCTCCAGGTTTAATAATTTTGCTGTGATTCCACAACAGACTCTAAATCCTTTTCTGTCAGAACTCAATGTTTGGTTTTTTTCCAGAATAAACAGGTCTGCTTTAAAACAGATGAGTTGGTTAGTCCTGGATAAGCCCCTGGTATTATAGCAGTCAGAAATCAGAAAATAAGTAAGTAAAGCAGTAAGATTTTTTTTTTTGCCAATATAACCTATTGTCTTCACTTCAAAGAAGGAGCAGTCCATATGCAAAGGGAAGGACAAAAGGTATTTGCAGTCTGAAATTTCTTTCATCTTTCCTTTTGGGGAAAGTAATGTATTCTAAAGTAACAATTCTGGCAAAGATTTTGGCTGTAGATGTACAGCTGAACACAAGCTCCCAAGGAGCAACTGGGGCATGAGAGACTAGAATAATAACAACTACCTTTTTTTTTTTTTTTTCTTTCCCCCCAATCTTTTTTCTCCTTTTCTCTCTTTTTCTTCTTTTCTCTCTTTTTTGATTCTTTTTTTTTCCTCTTTCTTTCCCATCTCTTTCCTTCATGCTCTTTCCGTCTTTTTCTTTTTTTCCTTCTCCATGGTATGGGGAAGGACTGAGTAAGAACAGAATTGCTACAGAAAAGCTGGTAGCAATATTTTACATTAATTTTCCCCAGGTTGAATCTCCTTTGCCTGTGACAGTAACTTATGAGAAATCTTCCAGTTTTTATCTCAACCCGTGAGCTTTCTGTTCTCATTTTGACCCTCCCAGAAGGGAAATGAGCGAGTAACTGGGTGGGCATTTGGCACTTAGTAAAGGTTATCACACCCCAGGACTGCATAACCTTTTGGAGGACATTTTTTTGGCCCAGCACTTCTTATCCATTCACTAAATGGATAGTATAATGAAACAAGTCCCTGTTGTGAGGAGGTCAGAGTAGGTGGTATAATCATCCCCTTTGCTTTAAGCTTTGAAACCATGAAACCTATTAAAACTTTGTGCAAAGCCTGAAAGGAAGATAAAGTTTAACCTACGACCTCAACTATCTCAAAGCTTGATAAGATTAGAGCTGCCTATGGTTTAGTAAGAAACTTGTTAAACTTGACAATTTGGTGCAGATTCACTGCAATGGCTGTCCTGGTTGTGGGGGAAAAAGGCTCTGTGGTTTAAAGGGTCAGTCTTAATGAGGAGATGTGTATGTAGAAAATCTCCTTGGGAATGGCTTTTCTGCTCTGTTTGTACATGGCTTAGGAAAGTAACAATCTGACCCATAACTGAAGTTTTGACTGCTTTTGTGATGCATGCTACTAGTTTTGTAGGCATTGATCTAATTAAGTCTGGTTTATTATGGATTCTTATCTCCCAGTTAATTGTGTGCTTCAGTGGAAGCTATACTTATGATCAGAACTCCAATAAGGCCTTTGCCACAGCACCTCTGGTGTCTAATTTTAGTCTTTCTCTGTAGAAATAATTTTGTGACAACGACTGAGAGTCATAAGGTCTTTCCAACATCAGCTGCCTATTTTTCACAAAGACCTTATATGCTTTAATGAGTCTTTGTATTTCATCTCTTCTGTCACGTCTGGCTGAAATCAGACAAGGTGTTTGGAGGTTAGAGAGATAATTTTTCTTGCTGGTATGCATACACAGACTCAGTGACTGAGCTGAATAAACTTTTAACTTCTTCAGAAACCAGGTTAATAAATAACAACAATGCAAGTTTGCCTCATTCAGTGTTTTTAGAGTCTGTGGGGAACATGAAGTGTACCCTAACAGTATTCAGGATATAAATGAAAAAAAGCATGTATGCATGCGCAGCACCATGATGGGAACTGTTTCACCACAGATTCTCATACCTCTTGAGCTGGACCAGGAGAATCTGTAAGCATTTTGGGGCAGTATGAGAAGAGAAGCAAACATGAAGTGTTGCTGAAGCCTTGTTCTCTCTGACTGTTGATCAGAGCAGTCCAGATATGCTCTTGAATGACCTCAGGACTCTAAGTGTAACAACAAGGAGGAGAAAGTTGGTGTGGAGAGGTTGAGGATAGGGGGGTTCATGGGGTAGGGGGAGAAGTGGAAATCTCACAGGTTACAGAAACAGGAGAGAAAGCTTAAAATTACAGATCGTATAGTTACCTGTGTTGGGACACTATACATGTGAAAATATTGGGAAATTTCTAGACCATGAGAAAGTTGAAGATCCTGGAAGATGCATTGCAATGCCATGGTCTGAAGCTTTGGCAATAGTCTGAAACTTCAAGAGGGGAGATTCAGGTTGTACATTAGGAACAAGTTCCTTCCTGTGAGGATGGTGAGGTACTGGAAAGGTTGCCCAGGGAGGCTGTGGCCACCCCCTTCCTGAAGGCCTCTAAGACCTGGTTGGATGGGACCTTGAGCAACATGATCTTGTGGGATTTTTAAAGTTCCTTCCAACCTAAGACATTCTATGATTTTATGAAACTTAAAATATAAGTAAGATATCTGACTTCTGCTAGAGGAAAAAAAAAGGCTGTCCTAGTTCTGAACCTAATCAAGGCTGAACTTAAAGAGCTTGATAAATCTGTCTCACAACCTGGAGCTCTTCACTGTTATTCTATAATCTATATCTAAGAATCTGAGATTTGACTTGTTTAACAATAGAAAAACAAACCACATAATTAAGAGGAAAAAACTGTATTATCTGCAACTTTTTATGTAACTTGACCAGACTCAACTATGGAAGTTGACATCACTGTAGTTTAATAATTTTGAGTGACATTGTGGGGAAAACACAATAAAATTTGCTTGCATCTAATATAGTGGAATAACTGTGCACTTCTTCTGGTTCCCCTGGGGGGTGGGGGGGAGGGAAAGACAAAAAGGAAAAATCAAAATTAAACCAAAACCAACCAACCAACTAAAAACTACCAAAAAGAAAACAAGATAAAGGGAAGCAAGCAAACAAAAATTATTACATTTACTATGAAGAAGACTTGACTTATCTGATAACGATATATCAATATGATATAGATTTGATCCCTTTTTAATTTTCTGATACAACCCACTATGTTAAAGTTTGATCTTTTTTGAGAAGAGAGATTGTCTACCATTAGTCTGATTGTTACAGAAATGTAGATACAAGCAAGCCAATGGTATGAATTCACCAGATGTCATTAGAAAAGTCAGTGGAAAACATTCCAAATTAGAGTGAGAAAGCTTGGTTAAGCATTAGAAATCATTCACACTTACAAGCAGGCAAAAAATTAACTGAAGAGTTCTACACACAGGGTTTTCAACTTTGCTTCAAAACTGAAGTGTTTTAAAGGAACACTTTGGAATGTAAGTTTTTCTGACAAAACCAGATCTTTTACCTTTCAGATTCTCAACCAAGGCAGAGTTCTATGTCATCATTCGTTCTGTACCAGACTAAATGTAACGTGCTGCTAAATATAAAGAGGCAGCAGGTGGAAGCAAAAGTGAAATCACATTCAGAACAGATACTTACATTACAGAACATCTGCTATTCATGAACACAGTTGGAATAACCCTGTAATAAAGGAAATGGAATCCATGTAATGTTTAGAACAAGTAATAAGAGGGTCCTGCTTCCTGATGTGTCAATTACTTCATGCTTGTATTTCCCATGAAACTATTCTGGAGACACTGTAGCCTATAGGAAGAAACAATGAAACCTTTTTTAACCTCAATAAAATGAAAAAATAATAAATAACTTGTTCTGCCTTTTATTATATAACACTATCTTGAAATGTGTGGTTTGAAAATCTCTGAATTGTCATCCATTTCTAAAAGGAATGGAGTGAACACAGCCTAATTGTAGTGACTGTCCAGACTTATATCTATGATGGAGTTGATCTAGAGTCAACAAATGCCCAGATTCAAACCCAGAGATCTCAGTGCTGCAGCAAAATGGGTTTCAGTATGTCACAGCAGGGATTCTTCAACAGCAGGGTAATGTAAATGTAGTGAAGATAATAATCACAGTTGAGTTTGTTCCTTTCCACAAGAAAGCAGGAAAGACATGACTGTACAAAACCTCTGCTAATTAGCACATTTTTAAATAAATGGTAGCCAGATGTATTGCTGCAGAAATATCACAAGATACCATGCAATAAGTGTATAACTCATTGCATAGGTTTTTAAACTCCAAATAAAGCTTTAATAGTAGGGAAAAGCTTCATGCTATGGTACTGAAAAACTTACAGTCTAGGTTCTACCTGTGTTCTGCCTATATATTCTGCTTAGAATCATAAAATCACTAAGGTTGGAAGAGACCTTAAAGATCATCAAGTTCCAACCCCCCTGCCACGAGCAGGGAACCAATAGACCTGGTTGCACAAAACCTCATCCAACCTGGCCTTAAAAGCCTCCAGGGATGGGGCATCAACAACCTCCCTGGACATCCTATTCCAGTTCCTCACCACCCTTATAGTGAAGAATTTCTTCCTAATATCTAACCTAAATCTCTCCCCTTGTCCTATCATTATCTTCTCTGATAAAAAGCTCCTCCCCAGCTTTTCTGGAGCCCCTTTCAAGTACTGGAAGGTGCTCTAAGATCTCAGAGCCTTCTCTTCTCCAGGCTGAACAGCCCCAACTCTCTCAGCCTGTCTTCATAGCAGAGCTGATCCAGGCCTTTGATTGTCTTGGTGGCCCTTCTCTGGACCCTCTCCAACAGGTCTATACCTTTCTTGTGCTGAGGCCACCAGAGCTGTACACAGTATTCCAGGTGGGGTCTGACCAGAGCAGAGTAGAGGGGCAGGATCACCTCCTTGGCCCTGCTGGCCACACTTCTTTTGATGCAGCCCGGGACACAACTGGCTCTCTGAGCTCCAGCTCACACTGGTGTTTCATGTCCAGCTTCTCATCAACTACCAACCACAAGTCCTCCTCAGGACTGCTCTCCAGCCATTCTTCCCCCAGCCTGCATTTGTGCACTTGGCCTTGTTGAACTTCATGAGGTTGGCATTGGCCCACCTCTCCAGCCTGTCAAGGTCCCTCTGGGTGGTGTCCCTTCCCTCTTGGGTGTCAACCACACCACACAGCTTGGTATCATCAGCACACTTGCTGAGGATACACTCAATCCCACTGTCCATGTCTCCAACAAAGTTGTTAAACAGCACCGGTGCCAGTACTGACCCCTGAGGGACACCACTTGTCACCTGCCTCCATTTGGACATTGAGCCATTGACCACAACTCTCTGGGTGTGCCCATCCAGCCAATCTCTTATCCAACGAGTGGTTCATCTGTCAAATCCATGCCTTGTCAGTTTGGAGACCAGGATGTCATGTGGGGCAGTGTTACATGCCTTGCACAAATCCAGGTAGATGATGTCAGTTGCTCTGCCACCATCCAACATCTCTGTAGCCTTGTTGTCCAAGGCCACCAGATTGGTCAGGCATGACTTGCCCTTAATGAAGCCATGTGGGCTGTCACCAGTCACCTCTTTATTTTCTGCTCCATGATCTTGCCAGGCAGAGGTGAGACTGACTGGCTTGTAGATCCCTGTAGTTTTCCCCTTTTTAAAAATAAGGACTATGTTCCCTTCAGAAGAGGGTCTACACTCTCCTTGGATGTCCTTTTCTTCCTAACATGCCTAAAGAAGG
>NW_009954333.1:798630-823554 GCF_000747805.2 Chaetura pelagica | reverse complement strand
TCCCAACCTGATCCCTAGCTGCTCAGTCACCCTCTCTGTAATCCTCCCAGGATACCTGCCCTAGCTTTCCCCCACTGTTTACTTCCTTCTTCAGTTAGAGTTTTTCTAGGAGCTGCTTAGTCATACATGCCAGCCTCTTGGAGTTTCTACTTGACTTCCTCTTAGTTAGGATGTGCTGAAAACAAGTGCTACTTTCCTTCATGTTTCATGAATAATCTGCTTTCACTAATTTCAAAGAGAATTAGATTTTGGTCATTCTTACTTTTATGCAATTTTGGTGTTCAAATAGCAGGTGATCTTGTATTTATTTTCCTGAATACAATTAAGGGTTTCAGAGGCAAATCTGAATCTTTGGTGAATCCCACAAAATAAGAGTTACTTCAAAAAAAATGCCATGTCTTCAAAGTGTGGAAAGGTTACCCTAGAGCCTATTAGCTTCCATTAGCAAAATAATTTGCTAGTTGTGCCAAATTATGTATTTATGTTTCTTCCTAAAAATAAAATAATTTTATATACATAATTTTTAAATTTATTTAATTTTATTGTTTTTTTTCTGGAAAAGACCTTGCAGTTTATCTAGCTCAGTTCTTGCTATGATAGACTTATACCATAGGGAAAAGCTGCTCAGTTCACATAGTTGAAACCAAATTGGGATTGAAGTGGTTTATGGATTTATCAATGACACATAATTAACTGGCAATCAGTGACCTGTACATTCAGGATTAGTATTGGCCATACATCATCTGAGCCACAGCAGCAGAGACTTACAGAATGCTAATTTACAACTACAAGGTTCTAAACACTCCTCTCTATATATCTAACCCCCCAAAGGGCTGTTCTCCAGCCCATGTCTCCTCCACAGGCCATGTGTTTCACACACTTGCACCTGGATGAACACATCCCTACCTTCCTCCACCAATCAGCAGTGCAAGATCCCTGCTCACCTCCCCCTTTCTGGGGTACTCCAGCCCTCCATGCCTCCATGCCAACATCATGACTGCTCAACATTTCCAACTCCACAGCTGCTCACCTTAGTGAGTGAGCCCCACCAGGGGGTCACATCACTGTTCCTGCAAGTGGCCCACAAGCCACCCCATGGTGGAGGGCTGCACCTAGCAGGCTGAACAGCCAGGCCCAGGAAGGGGCAGGAGGTCAGTATGTTGATGCTGCTCTGCTACCTGCTCTGTCTCCCCTCCAGCACAAATCTTCCTTTATACTTCTTTTCAACAAACTGAAGTAATAATCTGATCAATGTCTGTCTTTAAAAGTGGGGGAGGTTTTTGCCTCTACAGTAAATTGGCTTGAAATTTCTTTCCAATATTTAATCTTGTCATATGGGATTTCATCTACTTTAATTTCCAGCTTCATTTTCTTCACTGTTCATTAGTGATATGTTGTTCATATATCAACAGTGTCTTTACTTTGATTTACAAATGATGACTGGGCAGAATTTCTTTATATCCACCTAGAATATAATGGAAAATTTTTAGAGATTCAGAAAAGACAGTTTTATTTAAATAGGACATTTTAACAGACTCCCAAACTCAGACTGTGAATATTATTTTATTGGGGAAAAAAAACAAACACCAATTTCTTTGTTTCCTTTTGCAATGACAAATGTCAAATCACTGATATCGAAGGTTGTTTTTTCTCAGACTGTACTTTCAAATTGACATTAATAGTAGGCTTCACATCCGGACTGGCATCTACATTTATGCATCTAAATGTGTATCTACATTTATGCATCTATTATCTAAATATGTTCTAATTGTCAATGCTTCTGGTGCTGTCAGTGGAGACCTAGATGTATCAGTCAGTGGAGTCATGTCTGGTAAACCACAATTCAACTCATTCTGTAGAAGACACTTAAAGATCAATTCATCTGGCCCACAGAGTTACCTAGAGCTATGTGAAATGTACATTTGAAATGAATTTGTGGAAGATATGACAGAAGACCTATGGAATAAGCTGTGCTTGCATATGTTGGTAGTTGGAGGCCTGACAGAGTATAGTAAGTGAGTTTCTTTGTTAAGAAGTTAAATCTATAACTAGTTTAGATCTTAAGTAGAATGAGATTTTATGCTTTGGGCAAATAAACCAGGAGAAGCTTTATTAGCCATAAGAACTGTATTTAAGGTATATTCATGTAGAATATTTCGCAAAATCCCTGAGCTTAGAAATTTAGGATATTGAAAGACCAGAAGGACTGGAATAATGAAATAAAGTAAAAATCTATTATTTACTTTAAATACCAAGGAAGGAAGTCTTGTAAATTAGCCTTTTCTGTGTCTGTTTCTTACTATACAATCCATCTGTTTCTTCAACTAATTTCCAGGTTCAGATGTCCACATTTTACAAACCATTATACATTCAGCTTGTCTTGTGAGGAGGTGATTTCTACTCCAAACAACAATTTTGTATACAGCTGACTGCCATGCAGAGCACTTTACCTAAATTGAGCTGATCATGATGTATGAGCTTGAAAAATCTCACCTCAGCTATCACTCTTAGATTTCCTATCTATTTCAGGTAGGCTTTTTGATAAAATTTAGCCATTCTTTCTACTGCTTATTAGACCTTTGCTTGAGTACTGCTCAAAACATGGAGATATTTCCAGGAAGCCAGAAAATGTAGGAAGTTTGGAGAATGCTATTTGTCCTTTCTTTTTCCTGGATATTTCTCCTGACTTGACACGCCAGGACAATAAGAGAATGCAAGCTGTTGGTTGTCACCAGGGACCATATGTCTCTCTCCATGAAAAGAAGATTTTGGAATCAGATCACCTTTGTTTTTCTTTTGAACAGGAGCAAGAAAGACCTCTTTGTAACTCAAAGTCTTGAGAAAGACAAACCAAGTGGAACTGAGAGGTCTGAGAAGGGAAAGTTTGGGTTTCAGATCAAGTTTAGTTTAGCCAATATGGATGCCCATCATCCAGGACAGTTAATGGAATATTTTTAATATAGATTTGACTTTAGTATTTTACTTTCTTATGCCCACAATATGAGGATGAGAGATTTATTTTCAGGGCTCCAGCTCTGGCTGCCTTTTTTACATCTGTATATACAATGTAAAAGGCCAGAATTCTGTGATCATGATCCCAATAGCCCTTGACACCACAGCTGAAATTCTGACTTTCAGTTTTAAATAAAAAACCCACCTTTGACTCATGGAAATTGTGAGTCAAAATGTAGGCAGTGTGGGTGAACAGTAGCTTGAAATTTAATTCAAGTTCAAGACCTGAATTAGTGTCCTAGTATGAGCATCAAGACATTCTCTGTTAATGGAGATCTGACAAAAAACAACAACAGAAAAAAAAAAGAAACACTGAGAAAGAATAATGTTATTCTCCTTCCCAAATCATTAGGCATTCAAGGAGGTACATTCCATGTCTGGAAGGTCTTTATTAGCCTCTTTAATGGGGAAGTGCTGAAAATGGTGAGGAGATAAAAAATCTTTCCTGCATTACTGAGGAGGAATTTGAAGAAGTTGAAAATACTGTTGGTCTTGACAAAGACAAAGTGACAAAGACTCTCTGATCTGACCTACACCCAGGAATTCTCAAGCCACAGTTTGAAATACTTGTGATAATACTGAGGATGACAAAATCCCAGGAAAAAAAAAAATGTTTGGCCATTTAACATTTTTGCCAGACATTTTCAGTTTGAAGTTTGGATATTGTCATTATCCCTTAGGAAAGTGTTTCTGTTCTCTGGAGAAATGCATGAGAGATAAAAACTCCACAGGGATATTTAGATGTAAGCTATAAATGCTGACTGACTAGTGTATTTGGAACAGCTGTCTTGAGTCTACTCCTGAGCTCATTTTCCCCACGGTGTTATTTCAGTAGAGATTTTAACAAATCCTTCACAGATAAGAAAGAATCTTTGCTTCCAGTTGCCTTCAATATTTTTTGTTGATTTCTTTTCCCTTATAGTAACATCAACATCTTCTTATGAGCAAATACCCAAAACTTCTAGCTTAATTTTGACTGGATGCAAAGTCTCAGTGACCTAGATGCTAAGATAGCAAACAAAACTTTAAAATGAACAATACAGGATAAAAAAATGCAGTTTCACGCTGACAACTTCTTGATGGTACATTAAAATGAGACATTTATTTTACTTATTGTTTCCTTTATTCAAATCCATTTTTTAAAATTATCGAAGTTTTTTCCAAGAAAACAGAAATGAAAAGTTTCTATCACTGAATGAACAGAACTGAGCTTCATGAATTTGCTTAGACACTGTAAGAAATTGAAGTTTAAAAAAAAAAATAATCATTTCATCAATTTAACATGCAGGTACAGTATTTTATATTTCTTTTTTGTGCAAGAATTTCGGCTGAGAAAGGTGTATAATGAATCTGTCAAATACTTGGACATTTCTGTTCTTCCCCAGTGCTCAGGTTGCTGTTTCTGTGACCAATGTCAGATCTACAGCTCTTCTGACAGGAAGAAAGTATGGAAAAACTAATGCCATAAACTTTAAATGTATATTCTATATCTTCAGGGAATTGTCATTGGCTGTCAGAAATGATAACTTAGTTTTGACAAGTTGTTCATAATTTACCCTGTAAGATAAATTGACAGCCAAAGCTATATTCTATTTTCTAATTATACTGATGGGTTTGGAAGGTTTTGTGCAGAAACTATTACTGCTTATAGTCAGACTTCAACACTTTCAGGAGAAGGCATTCTTTGCTTTTTTTCTTCCAAGCTATTTTTACTAAGGATTATTCAATGATCAGATTCCAGCTTCTTTGCAATCAATCTTCTTCGAACACTATTAAGGGGAAAAAAAATAATAATTTGGGAATAAAGGTAAAATTATGCAATATTACAGATACTTTCTATTGAACATTTTTATTGCTCATTACAAGGTATTTTAAACTGGAATGGACTTTCACAAGTATATCCTAACCTGTTTCTCAAAGCAGAACTATCTCTAAAGCTAGGTCAGGTTGCCTGGTGTCTAGTTGAGTTTTCAAAGTCTCCAAGGAGAGAAGTCCAACAGCTGTTCTGAGCAGCCAGTTCTAGAGCTTCAGCACATTCAGTATAACCTTCTTCTTCAGTCACAAACAGATTATTTTTTCTTTCTTTTCTTACATTGCACTCAGAGATTTTAATTATTACTTTTTTTTTCTGTGTATTTGCCAGATTGGCTATCAGATCTGCTTCCTTATTTGGTGTCACCTAGTCAAGCTCAGATACAGGCACAATGCACAGTAGAACTGATATTACTAAAGGTATGTGTAGTTTAAATTTGTAGACAACAAGGTCTAAGGCTAAGAAGAAACAGTAGAAACAGAAGGTGGCTAGGAGAAACTAATATTTTAGATTAACTCTGTATTTTATCTTTGTGTTGCAGGCTTTGAAAGAGATTCAGTTTTTGAAACTTTTCTTTGAAAATTTCCTGATAATCTGAATGAAGAACCAGGAAAATCTAAGGGTCCTTCACTTGGCAGCTTCCATAATCTAATAAAAAATAGCACAAGAGGAATAACACATGGCAAAGTGCCAAATGTATATGTTACTAGAGGAATGAAATGACAATCTCAGAGGATGCTGGGAATTTAAAAGGATCATCATTTATCCAGTCGTTTGTTATTCTGGAAGTTATTTTTTTGTCTTTTTTTTTTTTTTTTTTTTTCCTTGTTTCAACCATTAGTGATGAGGTCGATTCAAGTTCACTTTTGGGGTACTTAAAATTATGATTTGCAAATGAATTGCAAATGCCTGAGTGTGCGTGTTTGTACATATGTGAGAGAGAGACAATATATGCATAGTTCTGTGCAATGACAGGCAGAGTTACAAGGGCATTATAATCATAGCAGCTGGAACAATTGCTTGTCATGGATTTCTTGCTCTGAATGAGTGTCTTTAGATCTCTTTCCAGCATTGTTCTGTGTTGACATCCTAGCCAGAACTTGAAAATGACATCCCAAAGATTTCTATTACTCTTTGGTGGAGACATATGAGAGACTTCATGAAGTCTAAAGGCCTTGTTATCACTAGTGTGATTTTCTGTGAAAGGCAGAGGTTTCTTTTTCTTGCTTTCTTATTTCTTTACCAATACATGGAGTGACACTGACTATAATTAAGCTTTTGCAGTATGTGATTTCAATATTCATAGTTCTTGTGATTCTTCTTTTTAATAAAAGTATCCTTCCTCCTAAAGAGAAATCTTAAAATATTCCAGTGTTATGTTCACAAATCTTATTCACTAACACAAGTAGTATGGACAGAAACATTTACTGGTTGCTGTGGGGATACCATAACCATCCAAGGTAGAAAATTACCGTAACTATAAAACTAAATTAAAACAAGTGTTTCTTATTCAGTTGTCCCTTTTCAGAATGATTGTATCTATCAACAAAATAGTAAATACAGGAAAAGAATGTTTGTCAGATAACATTCTGGTATGAAGTCTGACTAACCCTGACATACTGCAAATGGGGAATCAAACCATTCCTCAGTGATTGCTGTCACATACAAGACACTGCAGAAGAACCCAGAGAGAGCAGAAATACCCTCAGGAAGCTGGTACCTACTTTTCCTTATAGATCTATCAATGTCTTAAGGCAAAAGAGGAAGACTGTGGTAAATAATATCTACAGTCCCAGAGCAGGAGGTGGATTCAAGAGGGGGAGAAGGGCTGAATCTATGTACTTTTTCAGAAGTTTCTTGTAAGTCTAGTACTTCATGCACTGACTCAAATGCAGAACAGTGACTTAAGGTAGTGTCTTATCATTTGCCACTTGATCTATCTTAATATCCCACTTTCAAAGATGTTGGAGGTTTCTAAAATTTATTGGAACCGTCTACATGTGAGGAAGAGAAAAAGCATATTTTATCACAGTAGTTTAATAATGTGGGTTTATGTGGCTAATAATACAAAGACAATGTTACCAAGCCTGAAGTTAGACTGTGTTAAGGAAAAGGAGTAATTGTAATCATGCACAGCAAACATGATAACATGAGACAAAAATCTCTCAGTCAGTCACTAGTAAGGGTGACAGTTTAGGACATGTAGGTTCATGGGCTGGATCCATAGTAGGGAATTCCTCATGCCCAGGAGGTGAGATATGGAATGGCCAATCATTTATGATAAACTTCCTTAGATCTGAGAGCACAACATGGACTACACAAACTATCTGCTGGGAATGGTCCCTCCAGCCATGACTTGAACTGAGGTGGGAGAGCTACTTGTCTAGACCAAAAACCATCCATGGACCATTCTTGCAATTTTATAATGTGGATAGCTGATTCCCAGCAATCCAGGATTATGCTTCACTGCTGTTCAACTTACTAATTTTTTTTTTATAGCCACAGGCATTCTTTCAAATGGTGTAACTGCTTCTTTCCCAAGCAGCTTAGTGGATGGTGTATCACAAACATGATGTTCACTAGAACATCTGTTGCTCCAAGTCCTCCATGTGCATTGAGTTTATTGAGTTTGAAAATGTTCAGTGATGCAAAGTTTTTTGGACAGACTTTCTACTTCTCTATTAATTTATTGTTATCTACCCACTCTCTCTCCCACCCCTTGGGAAACTGGCTGTATCACCAAAGATACATGGGGTATTTGGAATGCTTGTCAGTCAGGATGTAGTCTCCAGGGTGATGCTGGTGTTACCCAAAGAAATAACCAGTCAAACACAAGCTACACTCCACTCAAAATTCACACAGAATCAGATACATATGGGTCTTGGGTGCTCATCTGGCCATGCCAGGGGCAGTCCTTTCAGGGTGGTGGCATCCAGACAGTGCTGCACAGCTGAAACATGGCTGGTACAGCAGGACTCAACCTACAGGAAACCTCGGGCTTTGCCCTACCACAGCTTCAGGGTCTCAGGCCACATCACTGCTGTAAGCCTCTGGGGCTGCCAAGCCACATCCTCCTCAGAAACTGCCACCCTGGCACACCAGCCTGGACCAGCAGGACTTTACAGTGTTTTTCTTGACAGAGGCATTCAAACCCCTCTCCTGCTGCTCTTTGCTGCCCCACTGCCAGTTTTCACTCCTACATCCTATAAGCTACTGATATTTCCCTCAGCCTGAACAGCAACAACAGGAGTTACTATCTCTGCTGATGTCTGCAAACCTCATTTGACTTCCTATATAGTTCAGAGAAAGAAATGGGGAATATTTCTGACTTTCTTCATTGTACATTAAAACGAGATTAGTAGTATCTAGACAGTTTGTTAAACTCCTCTGACTGTAAAAATAGCTCAGTCACAGGTGTCTGTGTTCTGGGTGCCTACATGGGATGAGGATCCTCAAGAACATCTTCAGAAGTCATCTGCATTTCACAGCATTTTGTAAATTATGCATTAGAATACACAATGTATCAAGAAATGAACCGAGTTCATTGCTTGTTATTCAGAGACACAGCTCTCCTGAGATCTATAATTAGAAAGTCCATATAATTGATTTTTGCTACTATCTTTTTCCACCTTTTCTCCTTTAGCAATCTCAAAACCAAAGCTGAAAAGATTCACTTTTGTGCAAAGATTAAGGACATTAAGAAGTTGTGCCCTATACAACTGGGTATTTAAAGCTGGGTATTTGTAGTATTAACATCTCTCATCTCAGGTTTCACTTCACAAAAGCAAAGGAAAATTGAAGAGAAAGGAGTCATATGATGAACTCATGGTAAAAACTACAGTTTGTCTTCTTCATTATGTTCTGCTTTATAGCTGTGAAGAAAGGGAAGGGTAAATTTATTTACTTTAAAACCTTTCACTTAAAAAATAAATAAATAATCATTTCCTATATCTGCCATACAAGAAAAAAGCCATAGAAGACTTTGGCAGTAATTCTCATATTCATATGCAGAGAAATAACTTCTCTCTGTGGATTAATTTATTTGAATGTTAATATGTAAAAGCTCCATTTCAACAAAGCTTGGGGTTTTTTTGGTTGCTTTGTTTTTGGGTTTTTCTTGTTTATTTTAATGTTCAGCTCTTGTTCAGCATCACTAAAATAAATAAAAATAAAGCTGAAGACTCAGTTTGGAGTTTGTTTCACATTTTAAAACAAATTATTAAGTTTGTCCTTGCATTAGAATTAATTAACCACATCTCTGTTTTTGTGAAGTATTTTCAGGGGAATGTTAATTTCTAGATGTTTCTGATGAAAACAGATCATAACAAGATCAATAGCATGACTTCCTAATTATGAAGTTCTCGCTATTATTCAAGTACTCACCATAATCATTTTAACTCATTTACCAGCAGGGGGCTCACGATTAAAAATTTGGAGAGGTTGAAACGCAAAAGCAAACTGCTGTCTCCTTGTTACAAAAACATATTGCTAAGTTACTTGACATTGTCATACAGTAGGCTATCAAAAGATAGCCAGCAATTCTGCTGCTGCACCAAAAGCTGTTAAAATGAACTGCTAAATGTCACTCTAGGAGCCTCGTGGATTAGATATTAGATGATTTTCAACTTTAAAACAAACCTAGCAGATTTAACATGTAATAGAAAACAAAACAGTGTGAGAGATGCTACAGGCACCAGGTAGTTTATTATCCATCACTGTTCATATGGTGCTGATATTCTAGCACCTACTGCCTAAGGTTTCAAAGGGCATGGACTATTTTCCTCTTAGGTACAAAATCAGAAGGTGTTCAGTGACAGCAGTAAAGGAAAAAAAAGTCTGGGTGGTAAAATGTCTATGTCGTTGTTGTGGGAAACTCAGCAGGTTTTTCCTCAACATAAGGAAAAACTTTACTGTGAGGGACAGGCTGCCTAGAGAGGTTGTGGACTCTCCTTCTCTGGAGACTTTCAAGACGCATCTGGACACGTTACTGCAATCGGCCCTGGGTGTTCCTGCTGCACCAAGGGACTTGGACTCAATGATCTGCAGAGGTTCCTTTCAACCCCTATGATTCTATGGTTCTATGATTCTATGAAATAGCTATATCTGGATTTTTTAGTACAGATGAGTTGTTTTCATGGATTGTGAATGCCAAGCTTCCAGTCTCTTTGGATCTGCCTTAATGAAATGTAGTTTTGTACTGGCAACCTAATAATTAGCATCACACACAGAGTGGGCCTGTTTGTCTCCCTGTGATAAATATAATGAACACAAAGGATACATAAAAATATGTTGACAGGCCTATAATAAAGATGAACTAGTTTTAACAGGTTCAGTAGGATGCAAAGTTTTTCTGACCAACTTACAAACAGAGATATATAAACTAAACTGATAAGCATTTGTGATTAAACTGAAATTGTAAGAAAATATATGGAAGAAAGTCAAGTAACATAGAAGTAATCTTAATTTGAGTATTTACTGGAAAAAAGGGGAATATCAGTTCCTTCCAATGTGTCCTAATTTTGTGACAGGTTGTCCTGATCAGAATATGCCAATGTTTGATTGTTTGCTTTGTGGACTGAATCAAGGATAAACTCAGGTTCAATCATGCCTGAATTACTTTTTGTTTGCCTTTTCCCAATTAATTGTGTGTGTAAGTAATGGAAAACACTCGTGGATATTAAAATACAATTATTTAAACAGGTCTTTGAATTTCTAAAATGTTCCAGGGGCTATTTAGTAAAAGTAAAGGTAATGAGAGAGTGACTTTAGAAGCTACAATGGATAGTGGAAATATTTCCTACACTGTACAGTAGGGCAGCAGTCAGAAAACTCAAGCAAGATGTAAAATCCCTCTTTTATGGATTTAATCTGGTTCTTTTCTCTTGTAGTAGAGAGAGAACATTTCCATTTTTCTGCCATAGCCAAAGTACATTGCTAACACAATGCATTTCAAGAGAAGCTGTAGTCTCTGCTGGTGATACTGTTCTTCTCTACATTAAATATTTAAGTGTTCTTTAAAACATCAAGCAAATGCTTAGGTCTATAGATCAGTTGTCTAAAACTATACCTAGCTTCCAAAACTTACTATAGTGACTATTCAATATTTAGTAAAGGTAGAGCAGCAGAGACTCACATTATCCTTTTTCTAAGTGCACTTCAGGATAGTAGAATATTCTCACTGAATATCTTGGTTGAGATCCCTGAAGCTAAAGAATTCTGTCATGGACTTGGGATGAATTGTTTAGTCTCACGTGGGGGGAGCTCACATGTGGGATGGACCGTTTCCCACACTTAGTCATTAGGTTGTTGGGGAAAGAAACAGAATGTGAGCTGTAGGGTTTTGTGTGGTATAGGGTTGCAGTTCTTCTTTTGATGCTTTTGTCTCAGTGATGGGGTAGATTTTTGTTACAAATCTTGCAAAACAGAACATTCCAAAATAGGGAAACCATTCATTCAGCTTCCTAAAAGTTCTCATGGTTTTGTGAAGATTTTTTTATTGTAAGGGCATTTTCTTGGTAACAGTCATAAATTAAAAAGACAGAAAATAACAACCAATCATTAAACAAGCCTCCTGTGTGAGTAAATTTAAGTATTTAATTCATTTGTCTTGATATGAAGATCAATAATTTGTGCCTGGAAAAATTCTTCCCATCCCAAGGAGAAGTATTGCTGTTTAGTTTTACACTTTTAAAAAGCAAAATAAGATTATTTTTTTTTTTCCTGCTCATTATTTGAATACTTAACTCTTAATGTGAATAAGAATAATAATAATAATAAAAAAAAAAAAAATTGCAGAAAAAAACCCAAAACTTTGAATTTTTTTTACAACGTCATTGTAGAGTGAAATTAAGGACTTTTAAAATCACTAAAAATACAGATACAGCCAACTCCAGTTCCTCCTTGGACAACAGTCTGGCTGTAAGTGCTCTCCTGATTGAAGTTTTTTTCTCATATCCAGACTAGAAACTGAAATTCTTATTTCACTGAGGATGACCTGTGTGTGCAGCAATTCATGTTGCCTATGGTAGAAATACCATTAAAGATCTGAAGAACTCTTCATGTCATGTAGAAAATTTCCAGAAAGAAACATATATTGGCAGAAATAATAACTTTAAAAAAACAAAAAAACTGCTCACTGTCAAGGATAATGTCTTAATTTCTTTTAAATGTGAGTTTCTTTGATATTTTCAACTACTGCAAACAACCTATGTCACAGTCCTGTCTTTGCTAAGCTAAAGAAACACATCTCTTAAAGTTTCTCAGCTGCATTTAGTCTTTTAATTTCTCAGTCCTGTTTTTCTTGTTTTGTGTATTTTTGCTTCAATTTGCCAATAGCCATAGTGAAGTGTATACACACAGCCATCAGTCTAAATTAAAAAATCAGTTTCCACATATGAAAAGCACAAATAAAATTATTTTCTAGTCTCACTGTAATTTTTTTTTTTAACCGAAAAACAGTTATTTTCTATCACAGCTATAATGGATGTCATCATTGAGTGCTGTTTTTAGCAGTTCTTAGATATTTTCAGAATCATTAGGTTCAATTTTTCCCTTCCTCAGCTGTGCAGTTTGCTATATTAAAACATATTTTGTGCAAACGTGCAGAGTTTACGAAGTGGTGCATATTTCTATGAATAATTGCATTCTTGACCTTTTTTTTTTTTTCTTTTCTTTTTTTTTCTTGCTTTTCTGCCAATGTTTTCTTCTGTAAGTTTCATAAATGTTGCACTTCTTTTTACTCTGAATCACTGCTAAAAGGTAAACAGAACATAAGGCTAATACTGATTGACCTCAAGTAGAAACACTGTTACTTGATTGTAATTCCTGATGGTGTTTTATTAAATGTACCAGCAAACGTACAGAATCAGAATATCACAAAAAGGTTGAGGTTGGAATGGACCTCTGAAGATCATCTTGTCCCAATTCCCTGATCAAGCAGGGAAACCTAGATACAGTTGCCCAGTACCTTGTCAAGATGGCTTTTGAGTATCTTCAAAGACGGAGATTCCACAGCCTTTCTGTGCAACCTTTGCTTGGTCACCTTCACTGTAAAAAAAACCTGCAGGTCAGGAAGTACCTTCTATGTTTCAGTTTATGCCCTTTGCCTCTGCCACTGGGCATGACAAAAAAGAGCCTGGCACCACCTTCTCTTACATTCCCTTCAGATATTTATTGAGATTGATGAGATCCCCCTGTGCCTCCCCTCTTCTAGGCTGAGCAGTTCAAGCTTTCTCAGCCTTTTCTTACAGAGGAGATGCTCCAGCCCCTGCTTTTGCTGAGAGATGTCTTGAGCAGCAGGAAAGGTGTGCTGTTTGAGACTTTGCAAGTTCTTGCACAAGATCCTTAACCATCTTCCTTTGCTAGAATCTCTCCAGTATGTTCATGTCTCTCTTACACTGAGGAGCCCCAACCTGGAGAAATTACTCTCAGTGTGGCCTCTATTGAATGGAGAAGGGTCACCTCCCTTGTCCTGCTAGCAACACACCTCCTAATGCAGCCCAGGATACCAATAGCCTGTTGTTTTGTTTTTTTTTTTTTTGCCACAAGGGTAGATCTGGGCTTTTGTTCAACTTCTTCTCTGCAATGACCTCCAGGTCCTTTTCTGAAAAGTTACCTTCTGGTAGGGCAAACTATGGGATCTACTGGTTCTTCCCCAGGTACAGGACTTTGCACTTTTCCTCGTTTAATTCATGAAGTTCCCTCCTCTCACCCCATTTCTCCAGCCTGTTAAGGTCCCTCTGAATGGCAACACAACCCCTTGGTGTGTAAGCCATTCTTCCCAGTTTTGTGTCATCTGAAAACTTGCTGAGTGTACCTGGGCTTATCATCCAGATCATTAATATACGTGTTGATCAGTATTGGACCTAGTATCACATAATTGCTGCACAAGTCAATGTCAACTTTAGTAGAATATCTTACTTATTTTACTATGACAAACATTCTACTTTACCTATTTAAACAAACATATTACATTTACATAGCTCTCTTTATCTGCCAAATCTGTTCTTCAGTGCTTGAAATACATGTTTGCTTCCTAGGCCATTTCCTATAAAATTTTCTCCTATCCTGTAATTGAATATTGTACTACTCTTTCATTATTTGGTGTTGAAGTTAAGAATTTCAGTCTTCGGGGAAGGAAAATGTGGTATTTGGCATCCTACATATAACCTACACTTCAATAAACCACTAAAGATTTGGGATTTTAAAGAGTGAATATTCAGAATAAACTGTTCGTGAACAGTCTACAGCCTAGTAATTATTCATGTAAATTGAAGAATAAGAAAGATTCATTATGAATTATTCAGCCAGCTCTCTTGGATGAGTGTCTGTGTAATCATTTATTAAAATCTATATAGTATATTGAACAACTAAAATACTTTATTTACTTGATCTAAAAGATGATAGCATGCTATGAGTGGAAAATGTTCAAATGAATGAAATGATAAAATGTATGAATTTAAAATAATCAGAAAGTGCTTTGAGACACAAAGGAAACAATGGAGTGATAAGATCATGTGGATACACAAATTCAAATGTTATAAATAATATTTTATTATGTGGTTCAAGATCAGCAAGTTATTCACAATTTCGCATAATACTGAGATGATTAAATGCAAAACTAATGCATTACAACTCCTCTGAACTTTTATTAAGTTCAGTGAATTAATATCAGAAAATAAATAGTGACTTTAATTGGAGATTCAAATGAACAGAATATGTATCATAGGTAGTTAAACTGAGGATAGAGAAATAAGATATATATAAAATTTTTCCTAAATATTGTGTGGAAGTGTGAAAAACAGTCTTTCAGGAACTAATGCATCATAGTGTATTGCACAAGAAATAACCTAATAAATTCAAACAGTATTTGAGGAAATAAAAATGAAAATTTCTTGTTTTTTCTGCTGTTTATTTCCAAAGCACCAAATGCATCCTGCATCCAGGTGTAATGAAGTACATTTATCAGGTACTTTTTTTGATTCCTGTGATGAATGAAAACAAACAAGCAACCAGCAGCAATTCCCTCAATCTTTCCACAAACCATATAATTGAAACCACAAAACTTATCTGCCATTTCTTCAGGTAAGAAAACTTCTTTTTTCAACATCCCCCCACCTCCCTCTTTTCTCCATCCCCTTTGCTTTAAGTTGACAGGTTTGGAAAGGGTTGCTTTGTGCCCTTGAAGGTAGATGTGTGAGATATCTGGTACTAAGGGGAGTTAAATTATTCTCAGGTATTATTAAACAAGAAAATTCAATTAATTTGAAAGGAGAGAGGTTTCAGAAAGAGGTTGGAACTCTGTGCCAAGTGGGCTGAGCACAGAAGATTGCAGGACTTCAGATTTTACTCCAAGACTGTATCTAACAGACCACCCTTAATATTAGAAGTCTAAAAAAGGTGGTTAGTCAGACAAAAATATAAAACATTCTGGAACTGAGATTAAAAATAATTTAAATTTGCTAACTAGTTGCCCAGCCTTGAAAAAATGGTACAATTCCCAGGCATCTCTCTTGAGCTGAAACTTTTCCTTGCTAATCGGCTCCAGCCAAATTCCCTCTGGCTTACAGGAATTAAGGAAGTTTCTGAAGTAGCTGAGGTTGTTTAGCCTGGAGAAGAGTAGACTCAGGGGGAATCTTATCACTCTCTAGAACTACCTGAAGGGAGGCTGTAGTCAGGTGGAGTTGGGCTCCTTTTTTCCAGGCAACTAGTGACAGGATGACAGGGCACGGTCTGAAGCTGTGCCAGGGAAGGTGTAGGTTGGATATTAGGAAGCACTTCCTCATGGAAAGGGTGATCAGACATTGGAATGGACTGCCCAGGGAAGTGGTGGAGGTGTTTAAGGAAAGACTGGATGTGGTACTTAGTACCATGGTCTAGCAGGTGTGGTGATGTTATTAGGTCACAGGCTGGACTTAATGACTTCAGAGATCTTCTCCAGCCTTGATAATTCTGTGATTCTAAGAGACAAACCAGTATTTACTGACAAAACCAACTCTTTCAGCAGGGCAGCTGTGGGAAGTTTCTCTAAAACTAAAACCCTAACTTGTTCACCATGTTCAGCTACTAGGTGAGAACATATGAAAATATCCACACCTACAAAATATCTATCTATCTATCTATCTATCTATCTATCTATCTATCTATCTATCTATCTATAACATTACATAAATATTTATTCTATTTTGTATACGTCTATATGTATATGTCCATATGTCTGTGCATTTTGGCTAGGCAGAAGTGTCAAGAATCCTTGTTCTCACATCCTGGAGGTGCTGTGTACATGTGTCCTGTTCCAGTATTTCTTCCTATTTCTCTGTCTTGGTCACTGTAGGAGACAAGATAAGGGGCTAGATTAATTTTTTTACTAAACCAGTCTAACCACTCCTATGTTCCCACAGTCAGTGCCTGCACCCAGCACCACGGTAGACCATACTTCTCTTTGCTGTTAACTACCTACCATTAGTGCTCCATACACCTCAGAGTGGTTTCCAAGTGATTATTTTTCACGTAGCTGCCTAGTGTGATCTGGATGCAAAGAGTTATGTCCTGAGGTGATTCAAGCCCCAAGAAAATGCTCTGATCTCAAGTATATTAAAAAAGTGAAAATTGGCCTGATATTTGGTGAAAGAAAGGTAAAATTTCTTTAAATTATGAAAAGGAGAGGACAAAGAGGTGCAAGAAACCCTGTAATAAGAATTTTTATTTCCTTATATTCCGTCTGACTGTACTCCAGAGTTTACACAGGTGTGAAGAAGGTAAAGTATAATTGGGCAACTACTTTGAATTGTTCTATATTTATCCTTCCCATTGCTTCAACAGAGTCCTCACTACTGATAAAATGGTAAATTTATTTTTGTTTTTTCTCTTTTTGGGGACAAAACCCTTAAAAATCTTTTTTCTCCTTAAAAAAATTCTCAGTAAATTGCTTAGTTACGAGTTCATTGTTCAAGAATGCAGTATTTTGACTGAAATAAGTTGTAAAATGCAAACCTTACTAAGATCTATATTTCCTCTGCCTTAGGTTATAGCTTAATTAACTTAATAATTGAGCCTTATTATCATAATTGCTATAACAATTTAATGTGTATATTCTCCCTACACACATTTTGTCCTTTAGAAGACACGGCCATGTTGTTATCTCTGTATCATGAAGAGCAAAGTGAAGTACACAAAAGCTAAATTATTTGATTAATGGCACAGAAATAATTTGTGTGAACAGTGAAGACAACTTTTTTTTTTTTTTTCCTATATCCTAGCTCTCCTTCATTAACCTTTACCTCAATCATAATACTTTAAATACATTAATCTGCTTTGTTTTAAATGTGTTTCTGTAGTTGTAAAGTGGTGTTTTGTTTGGTTTGGTTTTATCTCCAGTAGAGAAGCTGACATAAAAACTGCCAGAAGCTGTGAGAAAGACATCAGTGCACCAGCAGAAGACAATTCTGAACTCCAGGCAAAGTTACACACATTTTGGCCAGTATTTAAGTGCACATTTAATCCAGATCCAGTCAACACTTAGTCATGCTGCTTGAGTCTTGCAGGCCAGCACAGTTACAGCAGCCCTAGACTTATCCACACTTACACACACAAGGGAAATTAAAACTCACAGAAAGAGAGTGAACTTGGAGGAACAGGTATTGATTCTTCATAGACATGTTTTATTAGTAGAGATGGTTCTAACCAAACTGTTTTATAAACCCATACTAAGTTGACAGTAGTAGCTTAAAATGCTGCAGTGTATACCCAGAAGGGTAACTATTCCACATCTAACAGCACTGGGGGAAAGGAGGGCCAGTCAAACAGTGCCTGGTGCCTGAGTACAAACACACCACTGTCAGATGAAAGGCTGAAGAGAGATCTGAAGGCAGCCAGGAGTATTTTGGCATTTCTCACCGTACCTCCCCTGACAAAACTGCAGGTCTAGTATGTATCTGCCTCTGCATGTAGATGTGGGAGCAGAGCTTACAGATGCAGAAGTTAGGGCAGTTTTTCATGTGCAGACTTCCCTCCACTGCCTCCCATTCTTACTTCTCCCCACACACCAGAGGATGTAAATACTACTCTGCAGCTATAATATGATCCTGAACTGAGCTGAGACCTGATTTCTTATCTGGACCAAAGCTCTGCTCAGTGCAGCAAAGAGAAAGGGGAGAGAATAAAGTGGTTTTTAATCTAGTTAGTGCCGCTATTTACTGTTATTTTTCTTAGAAAATAAGAACTGTCAGTGAAGTGTTTGAAAACCCCTAGGGTAATAACTTTCTCAAACTCGAGAAATACCATTCAGTTGCTATAAATCAAAATGTTGTGTGTTTTCATTTCCTTTCCTGTAATTAAAAGTTTGCTTTGATGTTTTAAAGCACAAGCGTACCCAAGAGTGGACAAACTAGAAAGTGTTCATATTGATGCTTCTGTAAACCACTGCAATTTAGCTCTTACTAATAACAATAAAAAAAATCCAAAACAAACAACAAAAAGCAACAAACGAATGGAACTGAAAAACTTGTGTTAAAAATCTTCCCTGTAAAAGCTTTGATGCTATCAGTCCTTCCTTACAGATAATAACAAACTCTAAGAAGTGAAAACTCTGAGCAGAAAACCCTCTGGTTTACAAGTTGTTGGATAGTGCATAGGTTGAAGAGCCTGAAAAGATAAGAAAAGGACACATAGTTTTAATTAAATCTACAGGAATATGAAAGAATCTAGGAGGAGTTGATATAACCAGAGTAAAACACTGCTGGGCAGTTATGCTGTTCTGTATGTCATGGTAAATTGGTTGATTTAGTATGGTGATAATAAACTGCAGGATCTGAGAGTACCTCTTGGTCCTGGGCTCTGGGTGTGTCCTACCTCCATGTCCATGTGAGGTGTATTCCCCATCCTTCTTTTCTGGTTTCCTATAGGGTGAAACCCTGACACACAGGCCAGAAGGCAGCAGTGATGAGGTCTAGCTGGTTCACCACCCCATGGGCCTGAGGTCTTAGTAACTCTATGTACATACACCATGATGCAAACATCCAGAAAATATATTGTTTTGGGTTAAATGAAAACAGCTTCACATGTTGCATACCTTGGAATTAGGTAATTTGTAATATGGAAGGGAGCTGAGAGAGCTGGGACTGTTCATCTGTGAGAAGATTTTATGTATATTCAGATAATACATTGAAATGCTTTTTTTTTTACACACCTCTAGAAATAACCTTCTGAGCTTTTGAAGCCAGTAGCAGGACACTGGGAACACAGTGACTTATGTAGCTCAGACTGCAGCTGATAAGTCGATAAAAAGAAGTTTCTAGATGTATCTTGCATTAAATCCCTTTGAAATATTCCATTTTCTTTCCTGGAATAAATTTGTTCTCCAAAATCCCCATGATCAGATAGATTTCCTAATAAACCTAACTCTAAGGTAAGATTAGATATTTCCTAATTACTAATCACAAATAAAAATGCATTGTTTGGATGAGGTTTTTTGGAAATAGATCAAGTCCTTCCAATATACCTATCTGAAATTTAAGAAATCTGAACTGATTGTCTAGATGCCATTCTTGGCACTGAATGGATTAAATGGATGATCCATTGTCTGGAAATCCTTTCCCATTATCATGAACCACAGAAACACAGAATCACCAAGGCTGGAAAAGACCTTTAAGATCATCAAGTCCAGTGATAAATTAGCAGTTAAGAATAAAATTTCTAGTCCAAGAGGGAATTTTATGTGTTTATAAATGACAAGACACATAAACCAGGCATGAGTGTCAGTATTTCAGCTTTTTTCTTTTAAACACACAAAATTGAGAACTTTTATTATTTATAACCACAGCTGTCTCCTGTGTGTGGTTACTAAGACTTTTGTCTGCAAATTTGACATGCATGTACTTTTTAAAAAACTGCCTTAGTAGCTTCTGGATTTAGTTCAGTTGCAAGGGACTTTGTAGTGCTTTTTGGTGGGCAGACTTTTCCACGTGTTTCCATGTACTGGAATGCTTTCACCATGCAATATATAGATATACATTAGACACACAGATAACTATCTTGGTAATAGTTGTATAGATCTATATGATCATCATTTGTAATACAATATAACATATAAAATATGCAAATAAGACTTGTCTTTTGGGAGCATGTGAAATCCAGGAAAAAGAGTTCAAAGATAAAAACATGGAGAAGACAATTCCAAGTGATTTAAAGAAAACTGGTGCTGATATTTCAGACTCCTACAGGCTGCTGCTGGCCATACCTATGGTGCATTCTTGTTTAGATACGAGTTATCTGAAGAAGCACAGGATTAGCCAAGGGAGATGAATCCTTGATAGAGTAGGGTTATAAAACATCCATATGCTTCTTGGGCAGGAGACACTTTTCACCAATAATATTTGCCATTTACATGAGTTTTTCACATAACATATTTTATTTCTTTATTATATTATTTTCTATAATCTCTTCCTCAGTATTTCTTAGTGTCAGTTTAAGACCATAACGTAAGGAAGATGCACTGAAAGCATTTCATCCAGGTTGATAAAAAACATTTTTATGCTTTCCAGTTAAATGCTATGAGAATAAAATATTAGAGATTCCTATTTTATGTTTGGTTACTGTTACCTGAAAGAGAAGCTGATGAGTAGCAGTAACTACTGGAGGTCTTCACCGAGGTAAGTGTCCTGTTGCATTACACAATAGTGTTTAAATCCAGCATCCTGCATAAGTAACTGTCATAAAACTGTCAATCAATGTGAGAGAAGCTTCAGGTAAATATTCCTATCCAAGGATCATACAGCAGTTGTCAATAAAATTCAGTCTCTGGGTTGCTAAACCTAAGCTTGTGTCAAAAAGCCATTTCCTTTTTACTCACATCTTAGAAAATAAGTTTGACTTCTTACTGATAGAACATATACAAATACATATACAAATGTTGTGCAATCCCACTTGGAATCTCATGCTAACCCAGCTTCTTTGACTAATCCCATGGCCCTCAGAAATAGGTGATTACAGCAGGACTTTTGCTACCTGATAAGTCAACCTCAGTATGTTCCACAGCTGTGTACAGAGTGTACCCAAGAAGATGGTAAACAGTTCTCTATCATGATTGCATTCTTACTGCTTTAAATACACAAATAGCTATATAACTGGCATTGGGAGCACATCTGGCAGTTTGTCACTTACCCTCACTGAAAATGATACTTTTCAAAGCTGATGATCTTCCAACAAAATTCTGCCCAATGGAAAAAATAAATAAATCAGAACACTTTAAATCAAGACAAGTTGCTTCTTGCTGAAACATCTAAGTGCTAAGCTTCAGTAATTTCTTTGCTTAAAAACCACCTTGAGTTCTGTGCTACACCAACAATAAATTTTAGCACAAATGTGGGGTTTGTAACATGAAATTTACACTTGTTTTCGACTTGTAAATATTTCATTGATTAAATATTGCATGGCAAATTATGTTACAAATATGACTCATAAAACTTCCTCAGTAAATCATATAAAAACATTAAAGCTTAAAATTATGAACTGCATAAATCCAGAATTTGTCATTTGTATCTTAACTTGCTTATGATTTAGCTTAAACTGTGCAACATACAGAACTTTCTGGAAGTAAATTGAAAACATTAATTAAAAGATTATGCTTTATTGTTTTTAATAATTACTAACTTTGCACTGGTTTGTGGGGAAGAGGCCAGAAAGAAGTGTTAGTGTTCATGTCATTTAAATTTCTCAGATGTATCGGTTACTGCGGCCCCAGTAAAAATTCTGCACATATACCAAGGATGGTAAAACTGCTGTGTGAGCAGGTGCCATGGCCACCTGGATCCAAATACATACATACAATCTTGTAAGGTTAAACAGATTATTTTCTGGAATTCAGCCACACTTATGAGTCAGTAATAGAATATGTATCTCAGCCAAGGATTCTTGTCAATCTGGAAGCACCTAGTGTTTTTTGTAGGTCTTCCAAGTCTCTTGTCTCTGAACAGATGGACATGTTCTCCTCATCTACCTTGTTTTTTATGCAGTACCCTGATCCTAATACTGTAAGGAGACCCAAAAGTATTACATTTTTATATGGGTTAATAGGTTCTCCTACTTTGATATAGTCTTTTAAGGACTTAGAAGGTAGTGCTGGGTGAACACTTCCTGTAAGGTTCAGACTTATCTCCCATCTCTTCAGCATGTCCACAGTCTCACTGGATTAAACTACAGATGTGAATGTACTGCCTATATTCACTTTATGTTGATTATGCAATTCAGACCCAAAAAGTAGTCAAGCCTCTGTACCAATTATCTGGGCTATGCAGTTCTCCTACTTAAATGATCCCTTTTACTGTTAGAAGAACAATATATATTCCTTCACGTGGCAGAAAATGCATTTCTTTTACAACACTACTTCAGACAAATAGTAGCTTTCAGAGTGAAGGGCTTTATCACACATGCTTCACCTATGCTCAAAAAGGAATTTCCTTTTCAAGATTGAAAATGTGCACAGACAATATACTTCAGTCCTTGCATGTCTGAGACTTTGCAGAATTTGCAGCTGAGATAAAAATGTCTTGGAAATGTAAATAATAAACCTTCACTAACATCAAGTTTGCAATGACTTAACCTTTGCTGGTTTTGATCCAAAGAAAAGTTAGCACTCACAGCCCATACTGTCCATGGCCTGTGTAAGGAATAGCAGGCATTTCAGAAAGGAAATCAAACCTGATTAGATTATTAGGAAGAAGTTCAGGCTTAATCATTAGGAAATGCTAAGTCATTTATGCTTACAGTAACACACTTTTATAGGGCAGAGCAGCAAGCAGATAGCTCTATCCATGCTGCTCCAAAACTTCACAGTAGGCAATTGGTCTTTTAAATTTGATTTCTGTTCTAAATTGGAAGACTGGGTTTAGAAGAAAAAGAGAAGAACAAGGCAATGGTAATGATTTCCTGGTGTCACTGAGGAACATGGAGGTCTTAAATGCTTGTCCTTGCCCCAAGAACTATTTAAAGTTTTCAGGCAGTGATTACAAATGATTGGGATATCACTAAGGACTAGGTGGAAAATTCATGTCTACTACTGTGGATGGGTTGGGTTCAGTCCCGTATAAAGGAAGAGGTTTCTGCTGCTAAGAAAGCTAAAATTACCATTTTATTTTTTATTAGGCATATAACTACAGCTTCTTCCTGACCAGTTTGTTGCTCCTTATTGGTGCAAAGTGGCTCCCGTAGGATATATGTTTTGTAATAATTAGATATAATTACTTCTAGTGATGACTGGATTCTGGGTGGATTTCTTGAATTGTACAGAATTGTTTCTATAGATTTCTGCCTGTTGACTACAGAGGCTGCTTGTAATATAACTCAGACTTTTTTCCTACAGTCGCGAAAACTCCTTGCAATAATCTGTCAGTTCTCTGACCAAATCAGACCATGTAATTCCCTGTAACTTTCCACTTTGGATTTTTTCTTTAAGTTGGATGACTACCGGCTGAATTTGTGAAGGGAGTCCCCTGATTAGAGCATTCAATCTCTCGGGTCTCACTCGAAGTTTCATAGGATTCCTGTCACCTGGTACTAATCTATGTTCATAAATCATTTGAATTACAGCAGCCTTTCGGATGTTTGCCATAAGATCAGAGTTTTCCCCATCCAGTGTCAGTGGCTCTCCTCTGGCAAGGGGACTACTTGAGCCAACATAATAAGCTGCACGCTGAGTTAGACTCCAGGGGTGTGAATCATCATCAGTTGTTAGAATAATTCCGGGTCCCCAGTAATCGTCAGCTTCTTCCTCAGTTAACAAAATATGGTTTCCTCCAGTGAGGGACAATCTTATAACATATTCAACTTCCGTCTCAGAGGGGAGCCTGCTGTATTGTTTTCTAATATTTGCCAATTCCACTGGAGAGTAAGGTATTTCTTTAGTTACCACCTCCTTTCTCCTTGCACCATCTCTGAGAGAACTGGAAGTTTTCACAACCGGGCGCAGATATTTATGTTTCACTCCCTCCTCTGTCTCGTCCTCAGAATTATGGGGGGAAGATGAATGAACTGAAATGTCTTCCTCCCTAGCATAAAATTTATCATATTTCTCTTCCAGGGTATCAATTCTTCTAGCAAGGAATTTACGCAGCTCCTTTATCTCAGCTGCTGAACTGTCTGGCTTGGTATCGGCCGTAGAGGAGGAAGGGAGCGGCTGCGCAGGGGCTTGCTGCTTTTTTGGTCTTGAAAGGGAAGGCTTAATTATTTCTGTTTTATCATTAAAAGATAAATGCTTTTTAACTGACTGATCAGGTAAAGGCACCCGCAACGAGCTTGCAGGCTTGCATTTTTTCCTTGTTTCATGGGAATCCTGAGGCTCATAATTTTCACTATCCGACTCTGAGGAATTTGAGGAGTCCAAGGCATCCCCAAGGTCCTCCTCCCTTGAAGGGGAAGCATCTTTTTGTTTTAACTGCTTTTGCAGCTGTTCAATCCCTAATTGTAGCTTCTCATTTTCCTGCTGCAGTGTTGCATACTCCTGCAGCCTCTCTGTCTGCAGCTTTTCATGTGCCTGTATCAACCTTGCATGTTCTTGTTGCAGCCTTGCCAACTCTGCTTTACAACCCTGATATAGCTTTGTAAGCTCAAGCTGTCGCATTTCCCAATCGTGCCATGCAATCGTGGCCAGAATAAAGAAACAGCGGGCATTAATATAATCTGGCCCATATTCCTTGTTCTTGATACCCTTTCTTACTTCTCCAGGAAAAGGGAAATCCTTATCCAAATTTATAACGTTATCTGCAATGATATGGAAATCTCCTCTCAAATAGTATGTACGAACCCACATATATTCTTCAAAGGTTGGAATGTATTGGTGCTTTTTAAGGTAGTCCCAAAAGGGCTGCACGAACGCATATTTGCGCAGATGTTCCTCAAACGGAGAAGGTGCTGGAGCTGACCCGTCCTGAACCTTGGTATTTTCTGCATCAGTAGCAACTTTTACATGAGTGACATCGTCTGCTTGAGTGTTACTTTTTGCACAAGCAGCCTCAGTATTGGTATTCTCAGTGCTCATTTTGATAACAATTAAATTAGTTTGAACCTGTTAATTAGCAATTGAGAGCGTGGTATGGGAGCTCCAAAAG
>NW_009954333.1:782710-797604 GCF_000747805.2 Chaetura pelagica | reverse complement strand
AGGCAGGGTCCCTGGGAGCGGGCACAGGCGGTGCCCCCCTCTTTGCTTCTCCTCGCAGCGGAGTGGCACTCAGGCAGATTCAGGTGCTGCAGTGGGGTCTTGTCCCAGGCAGGCAGAGAGAGCGAGCAGAGACCCCCAGAGAGCAGATCCTACTCTCTTTTTTATGGATCAGAGACCATTGTTCCAGAAAGCACCACGGTCTGAATTAGCCAATCACCATTGGCCAGGTACATATTCTGTTAGAGGCAGTTTTTAACCTATTGTCTATTTCTCTGCCACTTATTATGACCCTTGTGCTGCTTCTTCGCTCTGCACTTATCTGGTAGGGCAAGAGGCCTGCTCATTCTGTCCTTGAGTGAATCAGTGAAAAGGCATCACTCCTGTCTTGCTGACTTGAAAGGCATTTGTTGTTTAGTCTTCTGTAGAGGGGAAGAAGAGGGACTGTTCCCCACACCTACTTTACATTTGTTATACTAAACTTTTCCTAAAATGTTAATTTTAAATACATTAAAAGGAATATACATTATGAAGTATTTATTGACTGAAAATTTTAGCCAACATTCTGTATTATTAAGACTCAGATTTAATTTATAACATAGAAAACCTACTTTACATTTGTTATACTAAACTTTTCCTAAAATGTTAATTTTAAATACATTAAAAGGAATATACATTATGAAGTATTTATTGACTGAAAATTTTAGCCAACATTCTGTATTATTAAGACTCAGATTTAATTTATAACATAGAAAATATGGTACAAAAATAATATTTTTTTTTCATTCTCTGAGCTTTGGCCTCAACAGTTGAAATAAACAACCTTTATTCATCTTGTCAGATTTGCTTTCCTCATTCTGAAGTAACTGAACTACAATTCTTTTTCCTCAGTATCTTTAATTTTAGGTCTTGAAAAAAAATGCTGAATCTGAGGTTTTTTGGCTCTTTTTCTTTCTGTTCTTTTTAAAAATTGATCCTGTTTCCAGACTCAGGAATCCAGCTCCTGTCAGTTCAAGCTCTGAAGACGGGGGTTTTTAGTTCATTGTTATTTTCTTTGGTCAGTTTATTTTCAGCTTCTTTTTTTCCCTTTGTTGCAAAGCATTGAAACTATACAAATACAATTCTATTATAGTTAGTGCTACTCATCCTTTAGACATTTAGTCCTTCCTTTTCTGACCCTTTGCTACCCTTCCTCAATCACCTGGAGTTTCACCTGTTGTTTCTGAGGATTTTTTTTGCCCAACAACTTTTATTTCTCCTGTTTCATTCACTGCTTTTTTGTTTTCTGTATTGAACAAGTTTCACTAAGAAAGAACTTTCCTACTTGCATACTTCTCATTTTCTTTTGAAGTTATCACTTTAGAGGAATGTAGAAAAGCTGCTACTGAGATGCTGAGTTTTGTAACAGACAAGAGAAATACTAATCATCTAGCAAGAAGAAGAATTTCAAATAATATGCCAAAAATACTTGGATCTTAAAAGGAAATGGGATAATCAATGCCTTCAGGTGCATTGGAAAGCTGATGGTAAGAAGCATTATCACAGCTAGGTGGGAGTACTCTATAAGATAGTTCTTTAATTCCTACTGTAAGAGTGATCCTATGGAGAAATAAACTGTCCTCATGGTGCCAGAACCTTTTCATACTGCTAAAGAAAAGAGTTTTAGGGAAGATAAATAATGGATATTAGGAAATTAGTAATTTGACTAGCTGTATTATCATTTGTGGGTAACAAATTTGAACAGCTAAAAAATTTCCATCATGTAAAAAAAATACAATAAAAACCCAAACAAAAATCAGAACTAGAACAGTGCCCTTGCATATACACTTAGTTCAGTATTGCATGACAGTATCAGTGAAGTTAAACTGAATAAATACTCACTGTCTTCTACAAAATAACTATTTCAGGCCTCATAAAACAAAACAAAATAAAACCCCAAAAAACAGGCTTTCACTGGCATTTCTATTTATTTCTCAAATGATACTTATTGTTAATTTGCATTGAGTTTGCTTTTTCTTTACTTACCTCTTACAGATCAGAGGCTTTAAACTGATAGCTATTTTCTACCTAATTTGCACAGAAAACACTAATTCATGAGTCATCCCTGGTTTTGGCTTCTGTGATCATTTTCCTTCCTTCCCAAAGTCTTCTCATACCAGTCTACCCCTGAAATTATATGTTTAACTGTAATTATGAGGGAGATATTTCCATGTGTTTTTGATCTTTCTGTCTTGAAAGCTACAGTAATGGTACTCTTGGGTGAACTAGTAAAACCCCTCAAAGTATAGAGTAGATATGGAACTGATTATGTTTGGTTTAGGCTTATTAATTTCTGAACAGATTCTGTGACACTTTTTATATGACATTTCTAATAAAATGGATGAATCTCAGTGGGGGTTCTGTGAGTAGTTTAGGAAGAAGTGATTAATAATGAAGAAAACATAAGGTAAAGTGAAGCAGAGTACTTAGATTAACAGTGCTATAAAATATGAAAATGTAGGCTCTCTTAATGTCATTTTTATTTGTGAGATACTGGTCTGTCTCTAAATTTCTACTTTATAGCATTCAGGGTGCTAAGACAGTATATGTCCCAGTAATTGAAGGAGGCCAGGTATGAACTCCAAACACATGGGATTGTCACTATTTTATATATTATCGTCGTATTCCTTCAATAAACATGTCCAATTTTTAAGAAATAAAATTAATTAGATTATATAATATAAACACAGTTCCTTTCTTCATTACCTTTGAAGATCTCTTACTGTGCAGTCTAAAGATGATCACACTCTCTGGGAGTTTTTCTATAGACTCTTGTCTGGACAAGCTTTAACTCATATTTCTTTATTCCTCTCTTCCCACTGAGAGCTTTTCCTCATAGGCACCATAAAAAATCTTTCTTATCTTTGAAGATCCTTCAAAGCTTAGCAGTGTTCAGATCTGTCCTTCATTCCTGTCCTCTATTATTATCTTCTGGAGAATTGCCTGATGTAGAACATTTCCATCAGTGGAGAAATATAGTGAAATTAAATGAGATTTTTCTTAGCAAGTCTTTTAAATACTTGCCTAAAGGTGCTCCCATGCTTAGCACTGAAAGCATATGTCTCAGTCTTGCAGCATGTCTAAGTGGATTTATGAAAGAATGAAACAAATTCTGGGGTGGCTAGTCTGAGTCAGCTGCAGTGTGTGTGTGGTTAACCAGAATATGGTTGCTTATCTAACATTAAAAGTCCTAAAAGGATTCTAGGCTTCTAAATTCAAGTACTGTGCTGCTAACGTGTATATGCAACCATACATACACCCACTCCAAGAGCATCATGAGTGAAGCTTCCATTTCTACAACTGTGAGACTTGATACACCTGGGATATTCCTTTTTGGGAGGATCTTTAAGATAAACATTTGAAAAATCATTGTGATCTTTTCTATATACAAGCAATCAATCATAGCTTAAGAGTTGCAAATGCAACTGTAATTACATTTTTCTCATTCTGTATTTGATATTTTACAACTTTGTCTTCATCTTGACTGTATGGCAGATGCATGACATGGTGTGACTAGGACTCTAGTTCTCTGCAGCTACATAATTTCTTAATCCAGGTGATAGCCTGACTAGAGAAGAAATGTTACTGACCTGTTGCATACCAACATGAATGAACTAATGAGATTGGTGACAGCAGCTGGTGGCAGCCTGGGCTGCAGTCATCATGCCCTGTCGGAGTTTGTAATCTTCAGGGACATGGGCAGGCCAGGTGAAGACTGGAGTCAGGATGCTTAATTTTAGGACAGTAAACTTTCAGGAATTGTTTAAGGAATTGATGGATGTGATCCCCTGGGAAACTGCACTCAGGGGCAAAGGATCTGAATAGAGCTGGCACCTCTTAAAGGGCATTTTTCTTAAAGCACAAGAGCTCTTGATTCTTATGAATTCCCTTTTGCAAGAAGGTGAATTTTAAGAAGGAAGGAGACCAGCAGGTGTCAATAAACACCTCCTCATATACTGAAGTGTGAGAAAGAAATGCACAGGCAGTAGAACCAGGGTGTGTATCCTGGGAAGAATATAGGGAGACTGCTCAGATGTGTAAGGATAGGATCAGAAAACCTAAGGTAAAGTTGGAGCTTGGTTTGTCCAGGGATGTTATGAGTAATAATAAGGGCTTCTACAGGCATGTTGGCCAGAAAAAGAAGATGAACAAGAATGTACCCCCCTTCCCCCCTCCCCTCATTAAATAAGTCAGGGAAGTGGTGGCAAACCATTTAGAGAAGACTGACATTCAACAATTATTCAACAATTTTTTTTTGCCTCATTTTTCAATGGTAATCTCTCTTCCCACATTCATTAAGTCCCTGAGCCTCAAGGCAGGGACTTGGAATGAAGTACCTCCAATTACAAAGAAGATCAGGTTCAAGACTCTCTGAGGAAATTAGCATACTTAAGTTCAGGACACACAATGGGATATATTCCAGAGTCCTCAAGAAATTCACTGGTGTAGTTGGAAGACATCATCAATCATACTTGAAAAATTGTGGCTATCAGGTAAAGTCTTCAGTGACTGGAAAAAGGGAAACACAATGCCCATTTGTAAAAAGGCTAGGAAGGAAGAACCTGGTAACTACTGATTCATCAGCCTCACCTCTGTGCCTGGTAAGATCAAGGAAGAGATCCTCCTGTAAGGCATATGGAAGACAGGGATGTGATTAAACAGAGCCAGCATAGCTCCTTGAAGGGCAAATTGTGCCTGAGTAATCTAGTGGTCTCCCATGATGGAGTGACTACATTGGTAGACAGGAGAAGTGCAAATGATATCATCCTCCTTGGCTACTATAAGGGATCTGAGCAACCTGATCTAGTGAAAGATGTCCCTGTCAATGGAAGGGGGGTTGGACAAGATGATCTTTAACGGTGCCTTCCAACACAAACACATTCTATGGTTTTCATAGAACCACATGTGGAATCACCCTTGTGGAAGTAGATGTTGTTGGGAAAACAGGCACTCTTGAAAGCAGGGGCCCTGAGGTACTGTGGTTGTGGGTGAACCATGGTGGAGCAGAGGAAAACAAGGAAGAAGCCAGGAGAACTGGTGGAAAATGAGTAAGAAACAAGGAGTGACAGAAAGAAGCCAGTATGTACCAACCCTAGCCTCCTGCACCATCCATCACCTCATCAGAGGAAGTGGTTTGGTGTAACATAATCTGCAGCAAAACCAAGGAAAATCAGGATTGAGAAGTGGGGAGGAAATACGTTTTGCCTATGCTGAGCATGGGCAAGGGAGAGGAAAGGTATTTTCTTAAATTCATATTTAATTGCTTGTATTTCCTTTTCTTCTGAATACCTAAATCAGTAGTTAAAAAGTTTGTGCTAAATGTCAATAAATTAAACTACAACAAGTTTCCTTAGTCAAGACTCCTTCACCTGTGACCACCTTCTTTTTGGTCTAGGCTGAGGTGGCAAGATGGCCTGTGGCAGCATGTGGTGCTTGACAATACAATGATAAACAAAAATACCCTCCTGCATGCAGGCTGGAGACCTCTCACCATGTAGCTCTCCATATTTTCTCATGCAATACTCTGCAGTGAGTATTTAGATGCCAGCTTGTTGCTCTTCCATACAAGGCAGGCATTTGAGGTCTGTAGCTTCAGTCACAGTGCCCTCCCCTGTCAAGGGAGTATCTCAGCCCTCCATGGCAAGACCCCTCACTTAAGTCTATGCCAAAAACAGACAACACCTACCTATACTGTCTTGCTATCACTGTCAAGTCCAGGGGCAGAGGGAAGAGCTGAGGAGAGATCTAGTGAGTGTAAATTGCATTTATGCTCTTGGCAGGGAAGGCAAGAAGGGGAATCTCAAGCTTAGTGACACTGAAAATGGCATATTCAGAGAGGAAAGTTGCCTGGGGGAGGGTGAACCTGCCATTGCTGCAGCTTGACAGTCTCTCATGGCAACTCAGTGGAAAAGAAAGAAAAGAGTTATCAGTTTATGGATTTTGTCTGCATAGCAACCAGCTATAGCTCAGAGCAGAGTGCCAGCCTAAAGGGTATGTGGGGTGGAAATAGCCCCACATTTGCATATCCTGGACAAGATAATTCCTGTCGGGACTACAAATGGCCATAAATGATTGTCTCTATTTTTCCTCTGCATGGAGAAAAAATCAAACAATCATAGAATGCCAGGTTGGAAGGGACCTCAAGGATCGTCTGGTCCAACTTTTCTAGGTACTACTCCACTGGATATGAGATGGCTCAGCACCCTGCCAAGCTGAGACTTAAAACTGTCCAATGTGGAGGAATCTACCACTTCTCTTGGGAGATTATTCTAATGTTTGACTGTCCTCATGGTGAAAAATTTACCTCTTGTGTTCAATCAGAATCTCCTAAGGTGCAACTTGTGCCCATTACCCCTTGTCTTTTCCATGTGCCTCCTTGTAAATAGGGAATCTTCATCTTTTTTATTTTGTAGCCACCCTTTAAGAACTGGAAGTGGTAATAAGGTCTCCTCAAAGCCTTATTTTCTCAAGGCTGAACAAACCCAGTTTTCTCAGCCTCTCCTCATATAACAGGTCCTCCAGTCCTCTGATCATCCTTTCAGCCCTTTCTGGCTTCTCTCCAGCCTGTAGCTGTGCTGCTCACTGAAGTGACACTACACACACTGCTTGCTTTCCAAAAAAACCCACGTCTCCCACATTCCTGAAAGCAGCACAGCTTTTGTAAGCAAATGTCATTTCATTAATGAGGTTTTATCTGGAGGAACTTGCCACTATTTGCTCTTTTCTCACATCTCCCATGGCCTCATCTCAGCCTAGGCACAAGCCATGTAACTTCCTCTGTCCTACTCCTTCCTCTTTCTGACAGCTTTATTTTGTCTGCTGAGTTTCTCTAAGGTCTTGCAGAAGTCTGGAGCATGTCCCATTTCCAAGCCAGCCCTACCAGAGTTTGGCAGAAACCATATCCAATCTATTACACTGTGGACACAAAATCTGTGCCTCATCTGACATTAAGAGTAAAAATTAGCATATTTTGGTTTCTCTTATAGAGGACAGGGTCTGGTCCTGTAGACTGTGGATCTGAAAGTGGTCCTTCTACAAAATGTCATTACACCTCCTCCGGGACAGTTGCTATTCTTTCTGTGCAACAACTGACATTGCAAATGCATTACAGAAACACTGCCTGACTACTTTTGTACCTGACAGGACAACAGCATGGCACAAAGAACACACAGCAAACTGCTCAGCACCCCTTCGTTCTGCTGGAAATCATCCTCCACTTGCGGCACCACTGGTTAAGATTTTTCTTGCAGCACCACATACTCAATCCAATTCCCATACAAAAAAGAGTGCAAAGAAATATAAAGAAGGTCTGTTTTATACAGAATTCTTCTCACAGCTAGCATGACCCAAAACCACATCTCCTTGATCACATCTGCCTTCTGTTGCTATTCAGATGTTCTAGACATTCCACTGGAGTCCAGGCACTGTGAACCAAGTCATTAGACTATTAAGGCCATCTTATTGAAAATTCTTCCCTATTTTTTCCCTAGCTTCAGCAACAAGTTCAACTCAGACCTTTTCCAACACTGCTGAGGACTGATCTTTCAATGTATGTGGTTACAGGGAAGATCCTATGGGACACTGTGCACTGTGTCATGTGTTCCCAGCTACTAGGACGGATTTCAGGGAGACATCCGGTGTTAAGATCTGAAAAGCACCTAGGGAAGAACACAGGCTATCCTGCAGAAGGACATCCATCAATACAGGTTTGAAGTCCTTTTGCTTCAAACCACAGGCTGAACCAATGCAACCCCCAGCTGGCCTTCTTGAAGAGGCAGGTTGACCTCACCCACATGCAGGAGTGGCTCAAGTAACAGAGGAATAGAGAAGACCTCCAGCTCTTCTTTATAGTTTAATCTACTTTTGTCTAACCCTATCCTAGGGTAGGACTGCCTCCTTGCTCCACAGGTTACACTGTATCCACAATGGCTGTGGCTGCTTCTCTATTTTTCTTTCCTTTTAAATACATCTTTTGAACACTGAAGTTTTTTACAGTAACTTTTCTAACAGGTTTATGTGGTTGGCTAATGTTGTTGCCTAGTGACTAAAGGATATTTAAGTGCCTGGTAGACAGCATGAGTACAGAGAACAAGGCAATATTTGAAAAGAATGACCAACAAGACTAGAAGTAACAAAAGCCTAAGTGTGATCTGACTGTGACAGAGCAATGAAAATAATTTTGTGAGAATTTCTGCCTGTGTAGAGCACGGGGAAGAAAAGAACTAAGACATAACTGAAAAAGAACAAGGCAACGAAAGAGCAAAGAGAGAGAGGACAGCTGAAAACAAGACCTGAAGCTGCATCTCCCAGGAAAAGAGAGGGGTTGTGGCTGTCACTGTGCTGTGTAGCAAGACACAGCTAACAGACCCAGGATGGAGAGAACAAGGTGTGTATGAGTACTTGGAGATCAGCAAAAGAGGAGAGGAAAACTCTATCTATTTTCAGCTGCTGTGATGGTAAAAGAAAGTGAGCCACAACGTTTGTAGTTGTAATAGAGCTGGCCTTGAGGGAAACAGGCACAGATGGTCTCACACACTTCTTTCAGGAGGTTCTATAGGGTCAGGAAGGTCAAGCTGGGCACGAAGGCACTGGAGGACCTGATTTGGCTCTGGCTCCTCATGCTGAAATGAATCACCACTCCTTGTTCAAGCTGTATGATGCACATAGGGCAGACATAGCACTGATGGCACTGAGGCTCTGGTGTCAAGTCTGCCTGTGCATGTTCACTGCAGAGCAGCCAGCTGGCTGAATATCTTCTGTGAGAACCTGCAGGAGGATGGCAGGGGACAGCTGAAGGGAACATATGGCCCATAGCTGTTACCAAATGCCCACATCATCCAAGATCTCATCAAGTAGTGTTATCTGCCAAGATGTGGCACTTGAACCTTCTCCAGGAGGCCTTTATTTGTGGATGGTATCTTTTAACTACATCAATGTCACAAGCCTTACTAAAGGTTTTACCCAGTTCTCCTCTGGAGATTTGTGCTGGAAAATCCTTTAGCACTCTAGGTTTGTTTAGAACAGATCTAATGTCTCCTTTTTCAAAGAAGTGACTAAAGTCATTCATTCCTTCAGACTTGACTGGCACTTTGCTGAGGTCTTGTTTCAAGTTGCACTGTCTAAATTTCTCTGCCCTTACATATTTTGCTGTTGTGGTCCTCTTTGATGCAGCTACATATTAAAAGCAAAACAAAACCTGACACACTGGCAAGATTTCAGCCCAAATCAGGTCCTTCAGTATATGGTACATAATTTTCCTAGAACATTTCTTATCAAGTGTTTACTAGAGTGATTTTTTGTCTAGAAAGTATCATGAAACACGGTTTTTCTATACTGCACTTAGAGTGATTAGCTTGCTGATTGTTTTGATCTATCTAATCTGTCTGTAGTCAGAGACATAATCTAATCAATTTGTCAATGAGATTTTTAGTTATGCGTCTTCTGTGAAAATATTGAAGTGTTTTCCATTACTACTGTATTTTGGGCTTTCTATTTAATCATCTTCGTATTCAAAACACTTCTTTTCTCCTGCAATCATCAAATGAATTTATTTGGAAGGTTTTCCCATCTTTTCAATTTTAGTTATTTAGCCACATGCCAGAATTCTATCCTTATTTTTGGACTTACTGTTAGTAGCACTTCTGTAGAAAACTTGTTTCACATGAATGTCTTCCAAGCAATCTTTAACAGGATTTATCTTACTGAGTATTATAATTCAGAGGCTGATTGACTAAGATGAAGATAATTAGAATAACTACCAAAGATGAGAGTTTATTTTTCCAATATTAGACACCCACTTGAAGTGAATCACCTGCATCCTTTCATTGACTTTAAAAAGACTTTGGAGCAGTGAGCTGAGATTTCTATAACTGAGGTTCAGACACCCAAATCAGATCAATTCAGTACCAGTACTTTTCACACTGCAATTTCCATGCATTGAAATCCTGTCCATAATTTTTCTCATTGCACTGATTTCACTTTTTCCCAGTCCTGGAATTTTCACTCCTAGAGTATGTTAAAATATAAACCAATTTACAGGTAACCTTTCCTATAGAAACAATTTTTATATCATGGCATAGCCTAAATTTGTTTCTATATTTGTTCTCAGAGATGCTTTTTACATGTATTCCAGTGCTAATTCTGTGTGGAATATCCACTTGGGAACTAATGAGGTAATAAATTTGCCTCATTATTTGCTTTGTGTTATTCTGCACTGGAAGAAAAAAACCCAAAGCAACAAACAAAATAACATAACTAAAACACAAAAGCTTTCAACTTTCTAAAGTGGGCTTCTATCAGAAAAGATTATTGGCAGGTATTGCCTCCTGTAAATCCAGCAGCCTATTGGAAATAGGACAGACATGCTAAAAAGAATGTCCTTACATTGTGGATCTATCCTTCCTGCTCTTCCTTCATTTCCTTTATGTAGGTTATTCTTTAAAACTTCTTTGTTTTTATGCATTTCATATTTTCAGAATAAATAACCACATTATATGCTGAGAATCTCCTTATACAGAATGTTGTTTAATTTTTTATTGGATCTTACAGTTTGCGTACACTGCAAACTCCCTGTTCTACTTCCTTTGGTAGCTACTTTCTTATGCCAGTTGCTTAAACTGCATAAATCCAAGACTTATAAAGAAGGCCAAGCTAATTCAAAATAAATTATCATAAATATCAGAAGCACACATAACTCAGGAACCCAGCATTCTGTTCCAGGTTTGCCTGACCTCAGGTTGGCTTTACTACCTTTGTACTTCATTGCACTGGAGTAAATACACAGCATCCTAATGCTTTTTATAGCTAATGCCACAATTTTGTCTTTGTATGAAACTGCCTTCATTGTTTTCAAAATACTTAAACAGCTCTTTGGTATCATTTCCTAACTGCTTTGCCCAACTTGTCATTAGAGAATATGTTTTCATATAATCTTGTCTTTTTTTGCCAGTACATTTAGACAAAGAGCCAGATCAGTCATATCTGCCAGATCCTGTACAAGTTTGATGAATTTCTTTCTTTCTTTCTAAATCATGCAGATCTTAGAAATACTTCTGATTTCAGATTTCAGTGGATAACTATTTCTGGTATTATTCTGCAGCAAATACAGTCCTGAAAACAACTTTTCTTCCCATACCATTATTCCAGTGGCTTTACCAAAGTTTTTCAGATGCATTCTGACGTGTATTCAGCTCAGCAGATCTGAGTCAGACTGACAAAAGTGTTGCAGTAAAAATTATTTAACAGTGTCTGAGAATAAAATGTTTACCTATTGTGTTACAGATGATAATAAACTCTTTCACTATGGATACCAAATAGCCACTGGAGCACCATGTGCTTTGACTAGCAGTGCTGGCAGCATGGAAAAGAGTTGTCCCCACTGAGCCTCTGGGCACCTCTAGGGTCTGTAGCAGGAATAGCTAAGGATCCCAAGATGGGTGCTCTAGAGGATTGATCAGGCTACCTTCACTGTGTAAATGAAGGGTTTATACATTCCTAGTAGAAGGTAATTTGAGACTGTCAAAGCATGAGCCCTCTCACCAGACTGTCCAACTGTCAGATTACATTTTATTATACTAAAATTAATAAACCTGAAATGTCAATTTATGTCTTGTGTGTGCTACAGTTGTACAGTATGAATTCTTTTTTTAGAATCTGCTGTGATACTGTAGAATACACAGCTCCCTGAAATGATGATTCCCTTCTTAGTCTTTATATTTTGTTTGCAGTTCTCAGTCATAATTGTGTATGTAAAGTCTCTATTATTTATTATATCTCAATCCTCAGCCTGGGGATTGTATATACTTTATTAGGCAATATGACTTTGAAGAAAATCTTTAGCTTTCTCTAACAAAAGTATTGTAACATTACTTCTCTATTCTGTATATTTAAAAAAAAAAACATATATGAGAAAGGAGTTGAGAGAACTTCACCACACAACCCTTTTACTTCTTCCTCCTCAAACCATTCTATGAGTCTATGATTCTATGATATGACACTCTGTGCATCTGTCCAAAACAAACTTCTGAAAATTGCTAAAACCTAAGTTTCACTGCAGATGTGTACCCAGATATATATATGCACACACACATATAAACTTTAAAGTAAGTATGTTTGTTCTTGTAAATGTCCTGACTTCATAATTAAAGTATTCCAACACATGAAAATTATGTGAGTATGAATGTTAGACAGCCAGAGCAATTAAGAATATCAAACTTGAACCCCCTGAAGATTAACTATAGATTCAAATGCTTTCCTGCACCACAGTGAGTATCAGGGAATAATGAAACTTCTACAGTTCATGTGCTGCATTTGAGCTTAGTGGCTCTTCTTTCTGCCATCTGTTGGTATTGTTTTTGTGAAACACTGAAAATAGTGGACTGGAGTGTAAAGTGAATGGGTTAAAGGTTTTAGTTCAGGTTCTTCAACTTTGCTGCTTGATAAGCTCAAAGAAATCACTCTACTTCCCTTACCCTTAAAAGTTCTTATCTGTAAAAAAATCAACACGTTGAGTTTTGAGAGGAAACACAAAACTGAGACAGATACAGAAAAACAACATTCAAAAAACTAGAATTTTTTCATTCTGTTACCTTTATTTTAATTTGTCATTTTTTTCAAACCATACACAGTTGTGGAAAACTGCTGTTAAAATTCTACAGGGTTTGTCTTCCAAATACATGCCTATAATGCCCTTGTTCAATAAAAAAAAATAATAATTAAAAAGGCCCATATATTTTTCATCCTATGGTTATTAACTCCACTTTGAACCATTCCGTTGTCCTTATTTTGTTCATTTTTCTTTCCCATCATCAGCACTGTTTCTAGTTTGGCATCACTAAGTAGAGTCTAATTACCATCTTTAATAACATTTTGTTAACTGAAAAATTCTTAAATTGAAGCATAATTGAATTGAATCAGAAATCAGCTGAAAGTAAGGCAATTTGGTTTCTGGAAGGTTGGGCTTGACAGCAAGATATGCCTTTCCAGATTAGAAGCAGTTATTGATGCAATAACTTTACTGAAACCTGCTTTGCAAGCTAATTTTGACATAGTATCATTATTTATTACTACATTTAAAAGAACTCCTTTTTTTCTTTTGTTACTCTCAAGCAAGTTTGTTAGAGAGAACTTGTTTTTCTTTTATGAAACAGAAGTAATGAAAATCCGTAGAGTTATAACTGAACTTGACTTTCTGCTTCCATAAGGTTGCAGGGAAAACAAGGGACCTTTAGTTAGCATTATATAAATACAAAGCAATTTTTGTTTTCAGTATATCACAATTCAGTATTCCAATCCAAAACTGCTGTTTTATTTTTCAGCCTTGTATCTCAGCACATTAAGTGACAATTATATATAATGTGGACCTTGGGTAAAACCTAAGTATTTTTTTTTGCTAAAATTTTTCTCCATTGTCATTTGCTGTCTTTTTCATCTCCTTCCCCTTCATAAAAGGAGTAAACACTTCTAAGTAAGAAGATGCTCAAGACACATTACTCTCATAATATGTAACTCAGAAACGTCAAGAGAATAAAGATTCTGAATCAGTCTCATATTCAATATTCATTACAAGGACAAAGTTTTAATTTGTCCCATTTAGGAGCAGTAAAGCAGAAGAAGATAGCTCAAAGGAGGCAGGTATCATACTTAAATCCCACAGTAAACACAAACATGAATGATACCTTATGAAAGAGTTAATGGTAAAGAGTCTTGGACCAGATTAAAATTCTCCTTTCAGAAAAACTACATTCCTTAAGCTGTTAATGAAAGACTTTCTGTAACACAGTATGAAGATGATAATTCTGTTGTTATTGAATTCACCATCTGATGTAAATACTTACTTAAAATGCCAGTACACTGAAACAGGCTATTTCTTCTTTATCCTCCAGAAACATTACATGACATTTTAATTAGGTAGATACACAGATGGATGCAAGGAAAAATTGATACTTGATTTTATTAAAATTAATTTACCACCATATAATTACCCTCCACATCAAAGAAGAATGGACTATTAATTTGGATAAGAAGACATTTGCATAATAGAATTTCTTCCCAAGAAAATAAAACACTATAAAAACACTCAAGTGAGCTATATAAACTACATAGATATTAATATGAGACTTTAATTAAATTGAAATTATCATAAATCTGTTATATAATACAAGCATCATTGTTATAGTATAAATAAGTAAACTAATTAACAAAAGCATCTGGGCAACCAAGTATATTTGAACATACATAACTTAAAACCAAGGGTCAGGGCTAGCTGCCTAAATTAAATGGACTAGATCATCTCTGTTGGCATGTATTTTATTTCTCTTTACTGACTGGATAGGAATTACAAATTATTTATGAATATACAACTGATAACTCAGGTGAATACCTAGATTATGCATCCTAGCTCTTATCAAGAGATCTGAGTACCTTGCTAGGTTAATATCTACAAGACAGAAACAGAAAACATGTCCACTTAAGCTTCCCTATGAGCTGAAAAAATATCAAACCAAAAGACAAGAAACAAATTCAAGATAAAACCCAAACCCAAAATTCAAAACCAACTACATGCACACACAGAAAATGAAAAATTAAGACACCTATAGAAACTTTTTTCAGCTGTAAATGATGGAAACAATGGTCACTGTAGCCCAGTTACCCTAACTCAAGTAATTTCAACTAAGATTGTTGGACATGACAAGATTCCTTAGGACATCTATGACAACATTAGTACAGAAAGTTGGTTATCATACTAGTCCTCCAAAAGATGCACCATTTACCCTACCAACACATTCCTCCAAAAGATGCACCATTTACCATACCAACATACATGTTCCTTAGTGGTTCATTATATTATAACAGGAATG
>NW_009954333.1:754755-782607 GCF_000747805.2 Chaetura pelagica | reverse complement strand
GGAATGCCTGTAAGAGTAAAAAAATTATGTCAGGACATATTAGTATTTTTTCTTCATGTATTTTATTACATGAAATTTAATTTCTATTCCTTGACATTTCAAGAGAGGTAAAGCTCTGAATATATTAACTGAAGTGTAAAGTGTGAATTGATCTTTCTGTCTTCCTCTGAAGCTGAATTTCACAACAGTGCTGTGTAAATACTGTCACAATGAAGAGGGTTCTTGACATGGGTGAATCTTTCATTTCAAAGGCTCTTTTAAGAAAGGGTGTAATAGCCAACAACATTGCCAGCTTGTAAAATTGTGCAGTATAACTCACTTTTTTTGTTGTTATTGTTGCATAAAGCAATTTTTTTTTCAGCACTCTATAACAGAGAAGACATAGAAAATGATTTTTGAAAATTAGATGATACTGAGTAATACATGAAAATTCAGTCAAAATATAGGAAGTTTATAACATACTAATAACTAAACTTTAAGGAATTAAAGGACTAAAAAGGTAACATAAGAAAGATTATCATTATTTATAGATAATCTAATAATAATTTCTATTATTTATAGATAATCTATAGATTACAGATTATTTCTATGAGGTAATTTTGGAAGCTGGTATCAGAAAACAGATTTCAGTCTCTTGTTCTCAAAAAGGTTTGTTTACAAGACATCTGGGATTGTGTATGAAGTATTTGTTTGCCTGGCTTGTTTTGAATTGACTGTGATGTCGCACAAAGTGAAAGATTTGTCCTTCCCTCACTAAGTCCTCCTGTGTGTAATTACTTTATTCTGACTTCAGTTGCACCAAACTAATTGCAGGTTGCATCAGGTGACAGAACTGCCAGTGATTCAGTTCTGGATTCTTTCAGCATCTAGATATTTTTAAATGGATTAAAGACTAGCTGAAAAAAACAATCAAACTATATTTAGGAATTCCCTTGTTAAACTTTCTCTCAATTTTATGAAGAATCCTTTAGTTCCAAGAGAACTTCTAATATTTAAACTCTCCAAGCATCTAGAAGGCACTTTTATTTTTCAAGTAAATCTCCAAGACAATACATCCTGGCATAAGAGGTGGCAATCCACTTGCTCCTTCCCTAAGCATTCTCAGGTTTGAAAATTAGATGATACTGAGTAATACATGAAAATTCAGTCAAAATATAGGAAGTTTATAACATACTAATAACTAAACTTTAAGGAATTAAAGGACTAAAAAGGTAACATAAGAAAGATTATCATTATTTATAGATAATCTAATAATAATTTCTATTATTTATAGATAATCTATAGATTACAGATTATTTCTATGAGGTAATTTTGGAAGCTGGTATCAGAAAACAGATTTCAGTCTCTTGTTCTCAAAAAGGTTTGTTTACAAGACATCTGGGATTGTGTATGAAGTATTTGTTTGCCTGGCTTGTTTTGAATTGACTGTGATGTCGCACAAAGTGAAAGATTTGTCCTTCCCTCACTAAGTCCTCCTGTGTGTAATTACTTTATTCTGACTTCAGTTGCACCAAACTAATTGCAGGTTGCATCAGGTGACAGGACTGCCAGTGATTCAGTTCTGGATTCTTTCAGCATCTAGATATTTTTAAATGGATTAAAGACTAGCTGAAAAAAACAATCAAACTATATTTAGGAATTCCCTTGTTAAACTTCCTCTCAATTTTATGAAGAATCCTTTAGTTCCAAGAGAACTTCTAATATTTAAACTCTCCAAGCATCTAGAAGGCACTTTTATTTTTCAAGTAAATCTCCAAGACAATACATCCTGGCATAAGAGGTGGCAATCCATTTGCTCCTTCCCTAAGCATTCTCAGGTTGTTTGCATTACTGCAGCACAGGGGATGCCTAGGGAATCACTTCTGAGAATTCTCCTTGTCACATATGAAGAATCCCAAAGCTGAATGCTGATGAGTGCAAATATTTAATTCCTATTCAAAGCTTCACTGAGGAAGAAGTACTTTGCTTTAGAACATCCCTGAAGTCTTTCTCTTTGGGTAGTTTGCAGGAGAGTTAAAAATTTACTTAATACACAATGATATGAAAGTAGAATGATGCCTTCTGATCACATTGATTTGGTCAACGCCTACCAAGGAATTGTATGCAAAACTTATCATCCAATTGACAAGTCAGTGCAAGGGGAGGGAAAGCTTTGGACATAAAGTGTTGCATGTTTTTGTCCTTAGACATAGTTTTCACCGTCAAATCTGGCAGAGACCAGGTATTGGAACATGCACTATATGAGGTATATGAGGTATATGGTACCAGAAGCACTTGCTAACTCAAGTATCTCAGGTGGTATCCAAGTTTTAGTCAGTTTTATTGAATTTTTAATGGACTTACCTTGGTCTCTTAATGTGATTAATGATTATCAAAATCTATTATCCCAACAATTTCTTCTCAGGTAAGTGGCTGTTAACTGAAACAGCAAATATTGGAGATATTTACCTGTACTCAGACACCAAAATAACATCCAGAAAGCCTGAGAAGTACTGTTGAATTAAAACATGCTTGAATAAAAACAGATTAAATAGGCAAACAGTTTGTCATTTTGACAGTGCAACTCAATTTTTAATAGTTCCAGTTCCTTGAAAACACTGTTGGAGAAATTTGATTGTCAATAAATGTAAAATTGCAGGTAGAATTCAGGTATTTGAAAACAATTAACATCATTGGTGAATAAATAGTCCTTCTCTCTCCCTGTGGGTAATAATAAATAACAATTTTATCTTATGAACAGTTACTTATGTATGTGACACAACAGAAAATATTAATTGAAAAAACCAACAACAACCAAACCCACAAGCACACTTCCTAAAGAATTTTTTTTTTCTATTACTCACTTTGACACTATGCTGGCAAATATCCCATTTTATTTACATGAAACTCAATGTTCACATCTTCTTCAATTAAAAAAAAATCAAAAAATAAAAAATCTGTGGTTTCTGAAAAAAAAGTATAAATATGGATTTTAAATCCTGTACATTATTCCTCAGTGTATTGTCTTCCTAAAGAATTTTTTTCTATTACTCACTTTGACACTATGCTGGCAAATATCCCATTTTATTTACATGAAACTCAATGTTCACATCTTCTTCAATTAAAAAAAAATCAAAAAATAAAAAATCTGTGATTTCTGAAAAAAAGTATAAATATGGATTTTAAATCCTGCACATTATTCCTCAGTGGATTGTCACTCAAATCTACACTGTACTCTTTGTTCATTTATTCCTCAAAATGACTGGATTTTTGTAAGGAATGATGGTCTATGCTACCAACTTTAATATTAAATCCTTACGCAATGTTGTTTTCTCATCAGCTTTACATGCTGATACAAAAGGAAGAAATTTAAGTCTATAGTTTTAATCTTCTTTGTTGGTCAGTACATTTGTATGTTTGAATTACACCCCCCTGTGTTCTGAAAAATAAACACGGTATAACTACAATCTATAACCTTCTTAATCCAGTTTTAGTTAGATTTCTGACACTAAATTGTGCTTTCTACTGAGAGAAAGAACGTAATGCTGCTTACTGCTTCCTTCTTTTCTTCAGTCCTCCATTCCTTCAAGGATCCTGAAATGAGCTCTTTTATACAACATCTTTAAACTAAGTCATATTCCAGCTGGATGAGAAATACTTGGATGGGCTTTCAAATTCCTGGCTGACAGCAGAATTTAAAGAGATATAGGAGTTCTGCTGTGGTGATAATAGCATAACATGCTTCTTTTTCCCCAAAACTGAGCAATTTACCATTTTTCAGTTCTCCTCATTTCTGCTTCCAGTGTGGCTCAGATTATTAAAGGATGTTTTCAAAGTAAATTAAAATATTTTTTAAGGACTAATTAAAAAAACCACAGTTGTTATAGATGGTTTCCTAATTGAGGATGCATTAAGTCTCCCTGATTTGATGTGAACAATACATCATAAATTGAAAGAATCTCTGTTCATTCATGTAATTAAAGATAACCCAAATTGACTTCTAGTTAGAAGATTGAAATCAATTAACAATCTGAACTTTATTTAGTTGGGGTAGCTAAAAATACAAATGTGCCCCTAGAAAAAATGTAATGTGTTCAGTTCTAAAATACACTTGAAAATATTAGGATAATTCAAGCATAATATTGCATCCTGATTGACAAGTATAATAATAGCTGGCCCTGTGAAGATTGGAATTGAAAATAATACCTTTAGTGTCTTATTACTGGATGGGTGAGAATATTAGAATGAATTGGTTTGGAAGGACCCTAAAGATCATAGAAGCACAGAATCATTAAGGTTGGAAGGGACCTTAAAGATCATCCAGTTCCAACCCCCCTGCCATGAGCAGGGAACCACTAGACCAGGTTGCACAAAACCTCATCCAACCTGGCCTTAAAAACCTCCAGGGATGGGGCATCAACAGCCTCCCTGGGCAACCCATCCCAGTTCCTCACCACCCTGAGAGTGAAGTATTTCTTCCTAATATCTAACCTAAATCTCCACTCTCTCAGTTTATCTGACAGTAACAATATTTTTTCCTTTTCCATTTCCTGGCATCTTGTTCCTCTGCGTTGTTTTTTTGTAGAGTAAGCCATAAAATGTCTTTCCAAAAGGCCTATGTTTCTTGCATTGCATCTTTTATGTGACATAAAATTACAATTGAAGAATCATCTCCAATTAGCTAATGTGAAATCTCATGGAACATAAAACATCGAAGTAAAATTTTGATTTGTAACAAAAGCATCATAGTGAAGATTGAACATCAGTTAATGAGGTGTAAAAATGCAACTGTACATGTCTGGTCGTAAAGTTTTAAATTACATATTGTAGTAAATCAGAAGTTTCTTAATTTATTACATATCAAATAAATGGCTATGTTAACCTCAGGTAGATCAATATATACATACTCATCTCATATCCAGCCAAGTCTTTCTCAAGAGCATTTCAAAGAAAATGCATCTAGAGAAATAAATTTATTACAAACCCATGTTTTGTCTGTTTTGGCTGATGCAAGTGAAAGGGAGAAGTGGGAGGGACTTTTGTCCTAAGTTCGATCCAAATAGTCTATGAAACAGGTGATAATTTAGAAACCACATTTTTCAGCTTTTAATGGAAGAACTAAAAGGACCTTAACTCAGTCATCATGGTTATAGTGAGTGCTGCTGCAACACAGAATTTCTGTATGTCAATATATACAAAACCATAACAGGAGGTACTCTAATGGGCTAACTTCAACTGCTTGTTATGTAAGGAATTCCTAAGCCATTAATTCTAAAACCTTATAATTAAGTCACTTCTAAAAAAAGGACAGATAATCATTAATTTTCATCAAGTAATTTGCTGTTGCCTAGCTCAGGATGAAACTATAGTCAAGATAAAAGACAAAATTATTCTCACCTTCCATCATTAAAATAACCTTTCATATGAGAAGAAATGACTAATATATAATAGTCCAGATTCTGACAGTGGGTAACTCTTGATGCAGGGAAGTCTAGGCATTTCATTTTGGCAGTATTTGTGGAAGACTGTTCATCTAGCATTGAAGAAACAGAGCCAATGCAGAATCTTTACACACAAACCTTTATCCATTCCCATACACAGATACATGCCTATAGACAGTATTATTTTTGTAGAAATATAGTTGAATAAGAAAAATAAAATTAATCCTTTTAAATTGTGTTGGGAAATGAGAAGTAGGTAAATGTAAAACCTATACATTATGAATTATATAGACTGCTCATTTAGAATGTTCAGATTGATTACTGTGTAGGGCTAAATAATTGTTTTCCTTCCTGATAGATAAATAGATGATTATATATTTTTATATAAAATGACAGGTACAGACCTGGTATACTGTCTCTCACTGCATATAAGTATCAGTGAGCTAAGCTGTGATTATTTTCAGCACTGTTTAGAAAATGTAGCATTGATAGATGAAGAGAAAAATCTCCATTTTGAGTTGACCTCAGTCTTCTAAAACAAGTCTGCTTTAAGGACAGCTAGATGACTGTTCAAATTAGTCACTGTCAGGAGAAAACAAGCTCTGAGAAGTTTGACTTTAAGCTCCAAGACACACAGAACTTACCTTTTTTAAAGCTGAGGAAATCCAGAATTAATCTTTGTGGGTGTTTTTGGGAGAGTATTTTTGTGTTTGGGTTGTTTGAGGGTTTTTTTAATACTCAGAAAGCAGTACAGTATGTCTGCAAGCTGTGAGTAGTTATGTCCTAAGGTTTTGTCTTTTAGAGGGAATAGTTCTGATTAAAAAAAATAGGAAAACAATTTTCAAATAGATAGACAGCTAACTAAGTAGACCTTTGTGAACAACATGAAAGAATTCTTAATAGCAACAGAGCAGAGAGAAGGGACTGGAGACAAAATCATACCCATCCCACATGAATTACTTTATAAATCAAATATAGCAACCTTTTCATGCTTAAGCTAATGAGTATTAAGACATTTTTAGCAAACTAAAAAAGGATGAATGAAAGAACTCATAGACTATTTCAAGTATTTAGATTCTCAAAAGAAATCTAGGCTTATATCTAACCAGGGAGATGAAAAACAGATTTGAATTAGACTTTTTCAAGAAGGGCCTACTTGCATAAGACTGACACATATGACTGACACATAAGTCTGACACAGCTCTGGGCTCTAATCACACCTTTTTGAACTTCCTGCATACTGAAACCTAACTGTGATATGTGTTAAAACAGTTTTTTATTCTTCAGTCATCAGAAATGTCCTTTAGGCATAGGCCACCATCCCTAGCCTGATTCTCCATGGGTCAGTCTTGGAACCTTAGCAAAGTAATAGCCTCTTTGCCTTGCAGACATGAGGTTGTGGATCTTTCCTAGTCTTTTGCACAGAAAAACACTTACACAGCTCTGCTCATTCCTCAGAAAAGAAAGGTAGACATATTGTGGCTAGGTACTTCCAAATTTACAATGAATTTTGACATTTAAAGTTATAATGTGGTACCTGGAAGTTGTCTTCTGATATTTATTTCCTAAGATGAGAAACTCAGCATGAGCTGGCAATGTGCACTTGCAGCTCAGAAAGCCAAGTGTGTCCTGGATTGCATGAAAAGGTGTGGTCAGAAAAGTGAGGGTGCTGATTCTCCATCTGTGCTCCACTCTAGTAACAGCACCCACACAGAAAGGACATAGACCTACTGGCAGAAGTCCAAAGGAGGACAGCAAAGATTAACATTCCTCCTGTGAAGACAGGCTGAGAGAGTTGGAGTTGTTCAGCCTGGAGAAGAAAAGCCTCTGGGGAGACTTTATAGTGGCCTTCCAGCACCTTGAGGGGCTACAGGAAAGCTGGAGAGGGGCTTCTTACAAGGTATTGTAGTGGCAGGATGAGGGAATATAGTTTCAAACTGAAAGAGGGCAGGTCGAGTTTGGATGTTAGGAAGAAATTATTTAGTGTGAGGGTGGTGAAACACTGGAGCAGGTTTCCCAGGGAAGTTTTATATGCCCTCTGCCTGGTAGTGTTCAAGGTCAGACTGGATGGGCCTTTGAGGAACCTGATCAAGAGTGAGGTGTCCATGCCCATGCAGAGGGGTTGGAACTAGATAATTTAGAATGTCCCTTCCAAGCCAAACCATTCAATGATTTTATTATATGATTCTATGAAATAACACATTTCTCATCACGTAAAAAGAAAAATCCCAGAGACATGTTGAGGATTCAATACTGGTGTCACTTCACCTCTGTGTCACACACAATTCATCCCAGTCAGACCATGAAAGCTTGAGTGTTTGTGCTTGTGAGTAAGTAAATAAAGGAATCTGAAAAATCTGTGACAAAGAATATGAGTGGGTAAAATAAACTTAAAATATTTGTAAATAAATACACCTTCCCTATCCAACCTTTTCAAATGGTCTTTTTAAGGCTGTGGCTCATCTCATCCTGAACAGGTGCTTAAAATAGCACAGATAAAGTGAGCCCTGAAACCATTTTTTACTTATCTTTGATTATCTGGAAATTCTATGCTGACTAGCTCAAATATAAGTGTACCTAAAATTAGACAAAATTAATACAACTGTCTCATTTAAAGTGAAGCACAGTGACTGAAGGAGAGCAGGAAACCTAGTTCAGGGTTTCCTTCATCTTTTCTGAGATGCTGCTCTGTAAGGCCTGTTCTAGCATTACCTCCTCCTAGGTAAACAGCCCACATCTAATTCATTTATTTCTGTTGGTCCCAGAATTTGCTACCCTTGCATCTAACTTTGGTACTTTCAGCACTGCCAAGGTCTTATACTATTTCAGCCTTAAATAATATTACTGATATGGTCATCAAGCAGCTCCTGGTCTCACAAGACTGCTCCTGGAAAGGCCCCAACACTCCCCTCCACTATCTGGGGAGTCCGGCTGCCTCCCGCATAACCATGAGTGAAATCTGGCCACCCTCATGGAACTACCTCTATCCTGCTTCCTCCTAATTGTCTTGCATGTTTAGGGTGAGGTGGTTGAAACCCTTGGCTTAAAAGCACATCTGACTCCTCTTCAGCTTTGAGTGAGAAGAACCAGTTTCACAGTTTGAGGCCTTTCGATGACACAGGAGACTTCATGATGCCAGAATTCAGCAGCTTCAATTGATCAATTTTCCCTCAGGCTGCATTCCTGTTATATCAGGGATGGACATTGCCTGTGTCTCCATTGGAGCTGGGGTCGTCCAGGGCTCTTCAAATTTTTGTGTCTCTGAGAAGATCCTGTATATTTCTCTTCCATGTTCTTTGGTGATGATGTGCAGTCTGTTCACTTCTTCCTGGAATTTCTCCACTAAACAACACAGCTCTTTAAAGACAGCACACTATTTGCAGGATGGGGGGTCATGTCTCCTGGCATTAAAGAGAGGCCCCAAGAAAGGCTCCCTGAAGCCTGGGACTTGCAGGGCTGCATCCACCACCTGAAACTCCATCTGGTTCAAAGCCTCTGGCCTGTCCAGGACAGTTGTTCCTACACCTGCTGACTATTTGTTATGTCCAGCAGTTTTTTCTTTTGTGCTCAGTGGTTTCACATGCTCTGTTCAGTTTGATAAACTTCAGGACAGGGCCGGGTCTTGCATCTACTTACCTTAGTAATACTAAGCTGAAAGTATGCCAGATTCATACACTTCTAAGTAAAATATTAATTAATGGCCTCACCAATTCAAATTCATCTGCTATTTATTCCAGGAAAATTGTTCATTTATTATTAATGTGAATATCACCTCATGGGCCCTGTTATAGGGTTTTCTTTCATTGCAGTTTAATTTTAACTCAACTTTTAATTTATCTTCAATGGCTTTCACATTATTAAAATTGTCAGCCTGTATACACAGAATAAAGAAAAAAAAATCTATTTAAAACCTGGAACGACCTGAAAAGTCAGTTCCTGAAAAAATTTATTCAGAGTAGCTAGAGATGATAATAAAAAATAATAACTTTGTAGTCTCTAACTTATTGTAGTTAATTTAGTGAACTTTTGGTTAATCACAGAGACTGGAACAAATAATTGGAATTCATGAAGTTGATTTTGTTTAAAAAGAAATTATTTTTCTTGGTCTTAAAAATGTAATTGCTGTTGATTTTAGACAATAAATATGATAGAAGACCTATATTGTACTCTCAGACAATGACATCATATATATGTATATAATTATACACATTTATGTCATATTTGTAAATCAATGAGAATACTTCATGCTGACTGTTCCTGATAACAGAATGCTGGAGGCTGACATCTGAAGAAAGAAAATTTAAGAATAAAGGAATATTATTCACTATCAAAAAAAAAAACCCTGTCATGACACAGGAAAAAATTAATGTATTTCTGAAATGACAATTATACCACTGAGCCAAATAACTACCTAGCCTTAAATCTAATATTGTTACCAAATTAATCTTGGATACAGTAAATCAATTCAGTATTCTCTTCTGTTACATTTTACTGCTGGCTGGTATATATATTTTACAAAATCCTCAAGCAAAAATATTTGTTAACCTTTATTTAAGGTTGCTAAACTACATAACTCACTGTCACAGACTACCACAAGTAGGGAAATAACAAGTTCATTGTTTAGTTACTGTTCCTTTTCACAACGACATCTATCTGTGCTTTGTCCTAAACCACTGAGATATTCTCAGTTCTGTCTTAAGAAGGAAGTTTCACCTGGAGTTTTTAGCTTTTGCTAAGCAATATAATATCAGATTTTCATAATCATCTGGCCTTGTTATTCTGAATAAATTACTGAAATCTGGTTGGAGATATATTAGTCTTTTATTAATAGGGATGGCTCCAGGTGTGCCTTGGATTAAGAGCAGCAGAGATGACAAGAGCACTAGCACAGCTGTGGTATTTATCCAAATGCAATAAACCTTTCACTTAAACTTGGACTTCTTATCAAGTTGATCTGGTACTTTTTTCTTCCCATCTGTATTAATCTTTTGGTGCAAAGGGAATATCATGTCTGCACATTTCCCTGAGTTGAGAGTTACCATTCCATAAACTATAGAGCTTTTAAAAGCATATTTTTGCCCCTTTCATGGTCTTACAAAGTAAAGTTGACATGATAGATGTAGGTAAGGATTTGGAGAAACATAGGCTGAGAAATGTAATGTTCTGAAAATCACCAATGTTATGCAAAAGTTTGGCTTTTTAACATGTAATCAGTATCTCTTGGATATGGCAATGTCAGTGTTGATAAAGACTGGTTACTTCTCCAGATAAATATTGTTTAACTATTATAATTATTATAGGACAACATTAAGTATATCATCCAATAAGTTTTTACTTGTTACCATGTTCCTGAAAGCTGAAGATCAGAGTCATGGAAACATTCAGTCATCAAATAAGATTTTTCACAATTCCATCTGTGAGCTCTCCTCAGTGTTCTGAAAAGGCTTATTTTGATTGTTTTTATTCAGAAGCATTTGAGAAGGTGGTCTGGTTTTTAAGGGTTCTTAATGGTTACACAGAAATGTCTTAGAAGGTTGTACAATTGATTCAGCAGTTTTCTCTTGTTTCAAGTCATGTTGACCTTAAATCTCATGTTGACATTTCTGGGAGTGTTAATCAGAAGATGTGGATTCTCATGATTGTTTAAAGATGGAAACTTCACCAGGTTTCTCTTTCAGCCAACAAATAGGTCACTACATCAGCTTTTAAATATTGACTCTTATCCAGATTATTCTAGGATCAACAGTAGCAGGGATCACAAAAGCTAAGCATTAGAGATTCTTGATAAGACAATCCCTAAACTCCAGAATTCTTTCCACCCTCCTGTCCAAAAGATCCAGAGTGTGCTAAACCTGTGTATGTGCTACCCAGACTCCTGAGGACACAGGTATGTGCACAGAGAGCTGGATGCCTTATATTTTCATTTCTTTCTGGGTTTAAGGGAAGCTATTACATTCATGGTTTGTGTGTAATATGTAACTGAGGCCTTTGAACTTTTTATAAAATAAATATACTTCTAAGGCAACTAGAGTCAGCAAATAAGTACCCTCCTGCAAATAAAGAACAAACAAGTGTAGCTGAAATCTGTAAGTATTCCTGGTAGGATGAAGTTATGCCCAAGGCATCATATACCTTGACAAATGATTGATTTTCTCCTCGTTCATTTTGCCTATGAAAAAGCAGTCAATCCCATAAAAGCAAGAGAAATGGATAAAATAAATAAACCAGGAATGAGCAAAGCTGGAATTATTAAAATAAAGGTTAGATCAATGTTTAAGCGGATGGAGTTTATGGAACCTTTCTCAACAGTATTTATGACTATAAAAAGGTCTTAAAAGTTGGATGCTGGTTTTATATCTGTAAAATGTCTTTTTTATTCATACAGTAATTTTACAGACAAGTCAACATCAGAACATTCCTGGGATGTATGACTCCGAAACATCCAACAAAGCTGTATATCCTTTAGAAATAAGGGTATTTGGCCATGTCAATGACGTTTTATTGAGCAACATAAAACAATAAGGAAAACTGTATTCTATTTGATCTGTTTTGCAGGTTTAAATCTCCTTAGTCATTTGAGATAACATTAGAAGAAAATCCAGTCCTATTTAGTTTCATGAGCTTCTAAAAGTGAAATCTGTTGTTGACACAAAAGCTCTAAAGTTAACAATATCGAGTTGTTATATAATGTAGGAAGAAGAGCAAATGTTTTAATACTGATATTTGTCAGATTGGGTGCTGTTCTCTAGACATCTTAAAAAGTGTCATTAGAGAAGGAGGAAAACTGACAGTTTCTTTCAAAACCTCGTTTGGTTCTTACATGTCAAAATAAATGACCCAGCTATTTAATTAAAGTGGTTGAAAAAATGTTTGAAATAACAAATTGAGTCTCTGTTATCCTAAGAAGTCCTGATAACATTTCATCTGTTATGTTGCTCAACATTTATGTATAGCAAAAGGAGGATTTTCATTAGAAAAAGTCTTAACACTCTTCCCAATATTAATATATGTCCTCCACCAAAGTATTAATGTAAGATAAAGCTTTGTTACATAAGTTCGCTTCTATGAACACTGGCTCCTGGATAGCTGTTCTTTGTTCAGGGTGAAGACTAGAGTTTTAAAAGCCAGCCTTCCAATAGGATGGATACACAAAGTTGACCTGTAATGGGTTGTCCTGAACTGAGAGAAACAGGCCTGCCCTAGTCCATAGCAACAGGATAGTCAATCAGCTAGAGGCTTCAGCTGTAACATGTAATGGCAGGAAGCCAAAATAATCTAGAATGCAGGAAGCTTATCTCAGATTTACCCAGGTAATGAAAGAATATTCAAATATTTTTTTTTGTTCTTTTTTTCCGTCCTGCAGGATTGTGGAAACTGTTCTGAATGGCAGTACAAGAAAGGAAGCTTGACTGGCTGGTGTCTGTCACACTTTCAGCTGATGATGTGTTATTTCACAGCTAAAATTGATCTGAATTGGGAGGTACTGCTCTTCTAGTCTCTACGGTTCCAGTAATTTCAATCTTGGAGAGACTTTAATTATCCTGAAGTGAATTACTGCACTTTTGGATGACAGGTCAGTGTCTGTTCTGGGCTGCTTTCTGCAATACCTCTATTCTATGTGCAGCACTTAGAGTATTCCTTAAACTCTGGAGGTGTACAAAAGTTCAGATGAAGCCTGAAATGTGTGTCAGACTTACCTATCTTGAAATGTACTCTTGGCTGCTACACTCCATCCTTTAACCTCACTACCATGAGACCTTTCTTTGGAAGGAACCACCCTTGTGTCTTCATCAGTACAGTAATAGGTTACTCCTACGTCTATCATTGGTGCCAGTGTGAAACAGTAGGAGTGGATTAAAGTCAGTGGGCAGTACAAGTTTGTGTAATCTTTCTGCTATGTCCTTGATTTGAGCCCTGGTGAGCTGCAGACCCCCCTAGTAAGTGGGTTAGGTCTGCTCATCTGATATGAGGGAAGGGTTGGATATTCATACAGCAAAATGGTTATTTCTCATCTTTATGTAGAGTTGTGGAAGACATGGAGTACAGGAGTATGGTACTGGCTCTAAGATCAAGGCTGTTGAAGAACCTTGCCTATAAGGAACAAGAAGGAAATTTGGATAACACTCCTATACCTACTTTAGATAACTATAGAACAATGTGAAATTAATGTGGTAACTATAGAACAAAAATAAAGTGTAGAGTGATTGAGGATTCTGTTGATTTTAATTTTGTAAACTGGACAATAAGATCCCTCAGGAAAATAGCCATGAGTTGCTGAAATTACTTTGTATCTTTCCATGGCTACTCACTTTGGCAGGACATCTGTAGAAGGGGGAAAAAAAAAACAACCCTTTTTGGGCTAAGCAGATACTCATTTTCAGTAAATATATATAGAATATTTAATTTAAATTATTTAAAACACAAAATTGGATTGGAGGAAAGGAGAAATATGTGTCTTTCATAGCAGTGTTCAACTTCTGAATTTTCCAAGAATAATTTAAAAGAGGAAAAAAGTTCAGAATATACCGAGTGGAAACCTGCTACAGGAAAATAAGTGGAAATAAGTTATTTTGGACTGATCATTCTTTCACAAGCTACAGGTTAAATATTACCAGGCCCAATGAGATTATTCCGACTCTACTACTGCAGACTGAAAACTTTCTACTTACTCAAGAGCTCAGTAGATTGATTTATTTTTTTTAGATAGTGTTCATTTATATTGTTCACTGTGCTCCTGGCTATTGTACTGACCTTTTGAATTTGTGTTTTCTGATAGGAAGTATGCTCTAAAATCCGTTGAAATTGTCATATTCTTGTAATTGTTCTGGTTCTCAAGAACTTGGATCTTATCTGAACTTTTATCTGTCTGACTGGGAGGAAGTATGTACGTGCTTTCTGTGCTTGGTCTTGCTGCTCGTGGTGAACCCTTCGCATAAATAATGCAAGAGCCTTGCCTATGGGCAATTGTAGCCACATTGAAGGGTGCAGCATTGGCTTCTGCAAGAGATAAATGAGTTGCTAGGAATCTTAACTTTCAGAAACATGTGGTGTATTATTGTTGCACTAGATTCTAGGAATAGTATCATCACTGATCTGTGATGATGTCACTTTTGTTAGTTTATTTATTTCAGAATATTTTGAAAATCTAATATGAAATGTTAAACGTGCTACAAAAAAACCTCCTTGGTTTTGTACTTTCAAAGGTATTGTATTTAATAGATCTTTAAATATCCAAGTTTGGGGGGTATCTAAGAGAATTAAAAAAATCTTTAGATTGACTGAGAAACAAAATCACTAGACTATAATAGACTACATAGTATTTGAGGAAAAAATGGTAATTGAAACAGAATGTTCCTGAAAATTCAAGTAGTATCTAAGTAGAATAAAAGAACAGCTCATAACATTTCAAATTAGGTTTTTGGGTTTTTAGAGATTTTTTTGAATGCTTTAGCTTTTCAATATTTTCCTGAATCCTTTTCTTAGTAACATACTTTTTGCCATTGAAGGTTATTCTCTGCAAAACAAAATATCATTTTTAAGGAAACTTGAAAAATAAATGAACTTATGTTTTTGCAAGTCATCCTTTTTTATTATCAGTTGCAAAAACTTTCTTGTATTCCTGTAATGAGAATGTCCTTTTTCCAGGAATCCTCAAGTTTACACATAACTCTGTTAGTGAAGTCTTCCACTTGTTTTGGCCAAATTCTTGTCTTTCTCAAAAACATATTTTAGGTCTCATTCTTATAGCTACTTCTGACAAGTACAGACTGGCAACAGTATTACGTTGCACTAGTCAATTTAGTTAGATGCCAGGCTGCATTTCTTCAGATTTGCTGTCATCTTGTCTCTCCGAGCTCTACAGAAAGAGATGTTTATGTTGTGGGACAGGGGTAGGAAAAAAGAAAAAAAGAAGAAAAAAAAAATAAATTAGGAGTTCTTAGCTGCTCCTGTAATAAAATTTAGAAAGTTTGTTTCTAGAAATATTACATACCTTACAGTAAAATTTCAGATGCATTTTTTTAAAGAGATCTAGTGCCAAAATCTGAAACACAGTAACAAGGAAATACTTTACTTCAAGAAGCATGGAAGTCCAGTAAATCTTGCAGGGTTTTTTTGGCTTTCTGCTACTGTTCTTTAAAATGAATCACCATTTTTTTCCATTTATCATAGGTCCCTTTGTGAGGGTCTGCTCATGTGTTGAGTTGGTTTTAGTAATTCATGGAACATCTACTTTTGTTACTTAATCTCTGATTTTCCTGTGGGCATTGATCTTTTCTTCCCCCATTGTGATAATGATTTTGTGTAGAGTTTAATTCAGTTCTTCAGTCAATACCATCATTCCAATACAATTTTGGACTATTTTATGTCTAAATTTCATCATCTAAAGCTGATACAATCATAAAAAAGTAAAGCATTAAAAGATGGATAAATCCTGCTTTTAGTAACCTAAGACAACTGCTGCTGTGGAATGTGGTTTTCAAGAAGCTGGTTATAGTTCCTCAAGGATGCATGTTGATGTTTGCAAGAAGCCAGCTATGAAATTATATATGAGTTGGTATTAAAAAGGCAACATAAAAGATTTGGCCCAACTATGGTAATGGCTGAGATAAAGCCACAACTCACACTAAATTGTGACCTTTTTTTGAGACAACTCCCTGCAATAAATAGTCACTGAATAAATGCATATTATTCACTGTCAGTGTGTAACATGAGCTATATTAGTTATCCATTGTTTATGTATCTTTTTAAAGTTTATCACATTTCTCCTGTTATTCTTACTTAGCCTTTGTCCAATCAACACCCATGTGTTGGAAAAATGTTATCTTATATCCAGTCATTGTCTTGCTGATGCTTCCCCTCCTCCTCTAATTTTGAGAGACAGTTGATTATCTCCTTATTCCATAAATTATATTACAACTATATTAAAAGAAATTATACCAAAAAAGTCTAACTTCTGACTCCTTTGACTTGTTTTAATTTGTTAATTTAAGACTTAAATAATCACAGTATATAAATAATTTTAAAGACACTATATATATTTTAAAAATCAACAAAAATCCCTCTTGCATTGTGCCATACTGCAATAATTATCCCATTGTTAAAACCACAGAAAAATAGTAAGTGTTCACTAAACAAATACTATGAAAAAAAAAACCAAACAAAAAACGAGATAAACTGAAAATCTGTAATTAGTTACAATTATATGCTGTTCCTAATGTGACCAGTCAACAGATGGAAAGAACAAAGAGAAAAGGAAAAAAAGACAAAGCTGTAGATACAATGATATTCTGGAAAGCGAGTGTGGTCTGCTTGTAATCTAGCTGAAAAACTGTCTTTAATTGTCTTTTTTTTCTATTCTATTGTGACCTGTTTCTAATTTTAAGCAACAATAGACAATGATTTTGCACAGTGATATATTCTATTTGTTATGTTCCACTGCTCCTCAATCAGTCTTCAGAAGTTACTGGTAAGAAAGAGCGAGCATGATTATATTTGTTGCCCAAAAAGCGTTATGATGAGGGCAAGAGTTGTACTGTAATCCTATTCTGTTGGGACAAAAATAATTCAATGTGCTTTCAAAACGAAACAAAAAAAGCTTCAACAATTGCCTTGTTTACTCAGCAATGGCTGTTTTAATTGAGAAACTATCCTCCAACTCCATGGAACTATGATCACAGTTTAAAATAGACCGATAATCTGTGATATTTCTGTGGAAGCTGTGAACTTTTACCAAGTATTCTTCATTTTCACACTTATGGTAAACCTGAATTCATATATATTTTGAGAAAATTATCTGTTTCAAATTTGGTGAAAAAGAAGCAAAATTACCATATATTTGTCAAGTTACTGAGGAGTGGTTTGTCAGTATTAAACCAATATCTTTAGACAATAAATTCATCTTTAACAAGAACGAGCTTGCAAATTTAATTGGTGTCTGTATCTTGCATAAATCAATAACACTGAGGAATTTATTCAGGTGCCCACATATAGGATTTAGTACGATTTATGATGTCCTAAGACATTTTCCTAAGTCTCCAGCTGCTCCAGCTCTCACTTCAAAAGGCATGACATGTTTCTATGTATCAGTTTGGGACACTCAAACTGGTACCTGTGCTTTAGCTGTCTGCCTCAGTTTCCCTTGTGGCTTCAAATTCAGCTGCCTAAAAGGCATATGAAGTTTTCTGAGACCTTCCCATGTGGCTAATAGATTGGACCACATGACCTGCACAACACACATGTGGGTGGAGTGGCAATTGGAAGATAGGTAAGAGACAGTAGGACATCTAAAATGACCCCAGAAAATTTTTTTTTAGGAAATTGAAGCAAGTCCCACACTCCTATTGCTTGGCCATCCACAGAACCTAAAGATATCACCATGAAGACATCTCCATTTTGATGTTATAATCTCATATGCCACCTCATTCCAGGTACTGAAGCTTGACACTGAATTAGGTATATATATCACATTATGTGCCAGACCCTGCAAGATACAAACTGACATTTCTTTGTTCTAACAAAGCTCCAGTCCTTCCAGCAGAGAGGAAAGGGCCAGCTTATTGCATTGCCTTGTGTGCCTTGTATTAATGAGTGTCCTCATGTCCTGTCAAGAGCTCTCCCACAAGAGCTTTCTTTCTCAATAAGAAAAACTGACTACGTAAAATTATACCTCCTAGCTGTAAAAATATCCTTTCCATAAGGGCTTTGAATAATTTTCACACAAGTTAGGAAATAATTATAGCTTTCTATTAAATTCTTTAGAATGGCTAAAATTCATACATTTCCTTTTTAGGTTTATACTGCAAGATTTTCTTGTTAATAATAAGCTGAACTCTATTTCCTCTCATGCTATGATGGGCTGTTGTCAAAGGTGTCATTAAACTATGTTTCTCTGGCACAAAATTCTGAATACGTTTAGCAAGAAGTGATAAGGAAATTGAATTTTTATGTGTTATGTTTCAATTTTTTTCCCTCCTAGAAAAATAATATTCTTAAACAGAATGAAATCGTAAACTCAGTAATTCAATACTGAAAATCCTTACTATTTAATTATGAATTGTGAATTTATAAACAAAATTGCATTTGTAGGACATGTGCAATGTAATAAGAGTTAAGTTGATACAACAATTCAATTGAATTTCTTGCTAGCAGTGGTGGGATACAACAACATTGCAGGGATAACAATTGCATCAGTAGTATTGCATCAGAGTCAGAGATTTTTTTGTCTCTTTCTGACTTTGAAGATATTTGATTTCCCAGGCAGAGTGAGTCACACAACCAAAGTGTCTGGAACGCAATGGATAATGTGCCAATGACATGAAGGTCATGGAAATGAACTTTTTAAGTCAGGGTTCTTATGGCTTTCAGAGCAGTCCAATTTCAGCTAAACTTCCAATATTATGTGCTTTCCAGGCTCCCTCCTTCCTTAGCAATCTCTGAGAGAACGGAAAGGGCAGCTATAGACTGCAGCCACTGCAGTTTTGTGCTCTGTACACAGAAAAGCTGAGAAATGGCAGAATTAAAAAATCACAGAATTATTGAGGCTGGAAAAGAACTCTGATATCAAGTTCAGCCTAGGACCTAACATCACAACATCGTGTCAGACCATAGCACAAAGTATCACATCCAGTCTTTCCTTAAACACCTCCAGAAGGTTCACACTGCTACATAATTTTTTCAAGTTTTGTTTCCTAACTAAAGAGGTTAAAGGAAAGTTAAAAGTTCTTGCTTAGCCTGTCTGTTTACAGTGGAAACTTGTCTTATAACTTGTGCATGGTAGCACTTTATAGGCTGTCTTCTTCAGGAAAGTTGTCCAAAGAGGCTTTTGGGAGTCATTTTGGTTAAAGGAATGACATGCAAAAATTCGCAAATTCTCTCTGGCCTTATAAAAAGAATACTTAAAAAAGATCTAATTTGTAGCAAAATTATTAAATGCCAAAGGATTTTGCACATCCCTCTTGACTTGGAGGAATGTATACTTTCTCCTAGAGAGAAGAGCTTTAATCCATACTGTTAAGCATACCATGCTTTTAACTGTTTAAAACTATACATGCAAATAATAGTAAGACACAGCATAACGAATTTAAAACCCCAAATTCGGACATAATTGATGTTTAAGATTAGGATGCAAACTGACTATATAATTCAGACCTCTGCTCCCTCTACAGTGCCCAAATTTTAAACAGTATAAAGGAAGTCTTGAGTACACTTTTGAACCAAATCCTTAGAAGTCTGCTGGTAACCCACTTTTCTTTCCCTGGCATATTGTTCTAGTTTTGCTATCAAAATCCCTAAAAAGGTGATTTCTTTCTACTTTCTTGATAAAATGTCAAGCAAGCTGGGTACACATTGAGGTAAAGATTTCAATCCAACTTTCTTCTTAAGCAACTATTATTTTCTCTTCATTTCTAGAACTGTGTCCAATCAAAAGGCAGACACCTGTTTTTCAGCTTCTCTTCATCTAGCTTATAACTTCTCTTCAAATCATTTGCAATCTATGGCATATCATCTTAAACTGTGAGGTAACAAATTAGCAATTCTAAATGAAAAAGGAACTGGAAGCAGAAAGCTACTCTCCCACAATAAATATGCCTGACAATTTTTGAAAACCAGGGTGTATAGCACTTATGGATAGATGTGATGAAAAGGCAGAATATATATTTGACATTTGGAACAAAAAACATCTCATTATCAAGGCAGTCAACAACCCATAAATCTGATACTCCAACCATCATATACTGAGATAGGTTGTTTACTGAGTGTGACAGAGGCACCCAAAACCACACAGGAGCTCTTTAGGATTTAACATTTATCCCAAGCAACACTATTTAGCCCCCTGATAAATAAAAAATAAAACCACAGATTCCGACGTCGGTAGGGAATATTAACACACTACACCACAACTACTTAACAATTCCTAAGTTTTTTTGCAGTAGTCTTAACATAGATAAACTTAACATGGATGATGACAATAGTAATCCCACATGTTCACACACTCACTCAGCCAAAAGGGAAGGCCTCCCCCCCAAATATCTGGAATCACTTGCCCAACATGGACAAGGCTCACTCAAAGACATATCTAGGAGAAATACATCACTCACCAAAGATGAGGTCTCTCCACCTTGAGACGTTTCCTTGGGTGACATGCTGACCGAAGGGGGGAGGTTTCCTGGCAGACCTGCTACTCCAAGGGAAAACCCAACCAGCTTCCGATGGGGAGGTCCGTGTTTATAGAATAAGTCGGATCTGACCCGTGGTCATTAGTTCATTATTCTATCTGGTTGAAGACACCCCACTGGCTGGGGACCCTGTCCATTGTCCGAGGGTCCCTCCCCCCCTCCCCAGGCAATCCCCAGTTGCCCAAGAAAACCACCCTGTCTGCTGGCAGTGCCACAGCCCAGCTGGGGTTAAGACCAGGAATCGGTCTCAGCACCACCCAGTCTGACCTAACAAAAAGTGGGTCCATCAGGGGTTCTTCTGCCTTCTCCAGAGAACTTAACAGATAATATAACAACCCCTGAACACACTGGGTTCACTAAAACATCAGAAATCCTTCAGACAGAAAATTTATTTTAGAAATACTTTTTAACTCAGTAAGTTAATAGTAAAATTCCTTTAGCCTTACTGTGAAAATCAGAATAAATAACACAGTTGCAGAACAGATCACAGGAGGAGCTATGCCTCAGTGTCAGATGCTCAATAATCTACATTTCTTTTAAATTCAGTTAAAAGTGTAAGTTGCTTTTAGTTTCTATTGAACAGATGTTTTCAGTGAATGGCTACAATGATGTGCATAATTCATTTCCCTGAAACAAATTCAGGATACAATTTTCATCATTTCCTCTAATTTGCATTATATTACATTTCTGTTCCAATATATTGAAGTTGACTGTGGTCTAAGTGACTGATTTCAGCTGCCCAGTGATGAAGGTGTCTATCCAAGAACTCCTGCAGGATTTTGTGTAAATATTAATGGTCACAACTGACAGAGGGAGGATTCTTTACTTCCAGGGCTAATGGGAAGCAGAGCATCATAAAAAAGAATGTTTGGAATGAAACTCTGAAGAACATTCAAGGACAACACACTGTTGAAAGAAGTGTTGCCTTCTAAGTTAGACCAGGTTGCTCTCAGTCTTGACCACTTAAGTTCTGAATATATCTGAGGGTAATTATTCTAAAGCCGTTCTACCCGACTAGAACCAGAGCTTAAACACTGTGCAAAGAGGTTTTTTCTTACATTCAGTCAGGCTTTTCCTTGCTGAAACTTGTGGCTGCTGCATCTTGCCCTTCACTATGCACTTCTGGGGGAAGTCTGGCTCCACTTCCTCTGAAGTTCCACTTCACTAGAAGTCTGCAGTGAGATCTCTCTAAGCACTCTTTTCTCCAGGCTAAAGAAACCAATTTCATTTAGCCTCAAACTGTGTATTGTTTGCTCCACCCCCTAATAATCATGATTAGTTCCAGCTTGCCTTGTTTTGTGGAACCCCTTCACTATGCACTTCTGGGGGAAGTCTGGCTCCACTTCCTCTGAAGTTCCACTTCACTAGAAGTCTGCAGTGAGATCTCTCTAAGCACTCTTTTCTCCAGGCTAAAGAAACCAATTTCATTTAGCCTCAAACTGTGTATTGTTTGCTCCACCCCCTAATAATCATGATTAGTTCCAGCTTGCCTTGTTTTGTGGAACTTTTCTTCATCCCAAAATGCAGATTTTCTGTATTAGTTACAATCGCAGTTTCCCTTATATATATATATATATATACACATATATATATATATATATGTATATGTACTGCCTTGGAATACTTTTCTAGCTCTGTTATTTTACTATGAAGCATGCATATAACAGTAAGTTACCCTGTGACCTCATACCAAAGTATCAGGGGGCAGGATTAATCTACCAAATATGGGGCTTCATTTGGCCTCTCTTTCCAGGAAGTTAGCAAAGTCTGAGGACCTTTGGTGGTTTGATTTATCGTGTTCTAAAATAGATATCTAAAATGAGTAAGAAGGCTTTTTCTTTTAAACAGTTGTTGGGGAATCTTTAAAGTGAAATGCTGAATGAAATGGGATATTTTTCACTTTTGAAAGGTGTGCAGTTCTAAGTGTCTCATTCTTTTTTCACCAAAATCTGGCATGGTTGTCTATAGCTGGGCTATGTGGGTGCTCAGTGCTGTGTTTGGCTTTTGGCGCCAGAACACATCTACTCTATAAGTGCAGAAAAGTGTGAGGCAGGGGAAAATAATGCTCTGCTATTCCCTGGATTTTTTCTCAGGGCCACAGGAGGTTTATATTCTGATATATTCACCCCATGGTTATTCAACCTTGAGATTACTTTCTTGCAAAGATGTAGAGGGCTGTTAGTACTGTCTAATTTCAATTTTTATTACCTTCCTATAGCTTTTAATGAGAATTTAAACCCTTAAATGTCAGATATTAAGGTATATTTTCATAAGGTTAATGATCTCGTTTGGAGTTATATTCTGATGGATATGAAAATGGTGAAGAGCAGCCAGTTTGCCCTGTTCCCAGAAGAACCACTACTGCAGTTGAACCTCAAAAGGAAACTAGGGGCCTGAGGGGTTGAAGGAAGAAGTTGGAAAGCTTTTCTAGCTCTGTTATTTTACTATGAAGCATGCATATAACAGTAAGTTACCCTGTGACCTCATACCAAAGTATCAGGGGGCAGGATTAATCTACCAAATATGGGGCTTCATTTGGCCTCTCTTTCCAGGAAGTTAGCAAAGTCTGAGGACCTTTGGTGGTTTGATTTATCGTGTTCTAAAATAGATATCTAAAATGAGTAAGAAGGCTTTTTCTTTTAAACAGTTGTTGGGGAATCTTTAAAGTGAAATGCTGAATGAAATGGGATATTTTTCACTTTTGAAAGGTGTGCAGTTCTAAGTGTCTCATTCTTTTTTAACCAAAATCTGGCATGGTTGTCTATAGCTGGGCTATGTGGGTGCTCAGTGCTGTGTTTGGCTTTTGGCGCCAGAACACATCTACTCTATAAGTGCAGAAAAGTGTGAGGCAGGGGAAAATAATGCTCTGCTATTCCCTGGATTTTTTCTCAGGGCCACAGGAGGTTTATATTCTGATATATTCACCCCATGGTTATTCAACCTTGAGATTACTTTCTTGCAAAGATGTAGAGGGCTGTTAGTACTGTCTAATTTCAATTTTTATTACCTTCCTATAGCTTTTAATGAGAATTTAAACCCTTAAATGTCAGATATTAAGGTATATTTTCATAAGGTTAATGATCTCGTTTGGAGTTATATTCTGATGGATATGAAAATGGTGAAGAGCAGCCAGTTTGCCCTGTTCCCAGAAGAACCACTACTGCAGTTGAACCTCAAAAGGAAACTAGGGGCCTGAGGGGTTGAAGGAAGAAGTTTCTAGTGTCTCACATCAGTGCACCCAGAAACTGACTGTCCAGCTGACCTACTTAAAGGAACAGAGGTCACAATCAAACAGCTGTATGACTGCTTAACAGTAAGTAGTATTAACTTTATTTTAGACCTGTCTTGTTACACAACTGTCTACTACAGTTTATTAATCAAGGAAGACTAAGCTGATAGCTATGTCTGTTGTCATGCATGCATGTTTTCATGTAAATTTGCCTGCCACATATAATTTTATAGATATCAGCCTGATGTCACTATTTAAGAACTTTAAGACTGCACTATAGTTAAGGAAGGGTTTCCTAAGCCCAGGCTTGGACACACTGCTTAAACAGACTCCATACATAAAATAAAGCTATTTGTCTTCATTGTTTGAACAGTTATGAAATAATTTTAGCATAGACCAAAGCAAATATAAAAATAATTTATAGTTACCTAACCAACTGTGAAAACTAAAGTCACAAAGACAAATGTTATGTTTACATGTATATGTTAATTCTAGGCCTTTTTGACTTAAAACTACCTTTTTTAAAATTTATTTTATTTTTTATTATTTTTCAGCAATGCTGGAAGTGTTCCCTTCCTGTTGGCAATCCTAATCTGAAAGGTTTTTTTCTGAAGGTACATTAGGTAAGGACTTTCTTTCTCAGACTAAGTAGAAGCCATTCTGGTTTCACAGCAGTAATGTTCCTTGCACTGAATGGGACATTTAAATGGGATGTGTGGATTTTGCATACAAATTTCCAGGATTCACTGGGATGTTTGTGGAAGCAGATCTAGTGGGCAGGGAGCAGCACAAGCAATGCATAATGGGGAATTTTTAGGGTACTCTTTGAGGTGAATTAAACACACATTTCTGCTTAAATGTAAATATAAAATGAAATACTGAACAATGTATTGGGGAGAGTCCCACTGATATAAAGTGGTTCTACAGTGAATCTACAAGGATGTGTCAGAAGCCTATTCCTTACATATACTTGCACCAGCACCAATCATACATGTTCCATGCAAAACCTCGAGGCTGCATGGGACACTTCACCTGGCCTTGGGTCCCTCCCCAAGCCCAGCCCTGCTGCCCAAAGGTGGTACCTGAAAATAGTATTTCAGGATGGTTGCAAGATAATGCTGGCTGTTTCTTATGTCAGCACCAAGGGAACCTTCACTCCCTTACAGCAGTCCTCCTCTCTCTGGCATTCCCTTTCATACAGACAGCTGAATTCCTTTAAGGCCTTCTTGCCTTCCTTACTAGAGAATACCTTGGCCACAAATTGCCACTGCTGAGCTGTTAGAATTTTAATTTCATCTTCATACAAGTAGCTAAACACCTGATTTATAAATTATGATGAAATACAGGGAACCAGTGTCTGGCCACAGCTACCAGGTATAACTTCACTTTTCAGCACCAGTGAGAACCATTAAGAACATAATTTGACATATGTTACTTCAATATTTAATGTTGTTTCAGTGTTCAATGTTATTTCACGCATTATTTCAAGGGCAATATTAGCTATAGAGATACTGCTGTTCCTCCCAATTTTATACCATATGCTTCTATTGAAGATAAAATAGAGCAGGATTATTTCTGCTATAGAGGATACAATAAGGAAATCCCTAAAAATTAGCACCCAAACCCCACCACCATTGCCTTTAAAATGTACATCACATGCATTTCTTATCAGATATGTATATAATATTTTTCTAGAAATACATTATAATCACATTGCAGTACTGGTGGCATTACAGGGATAGAAGTGGTATTTTACAGCCTCTACTTACATATAAATCAGACTATATGATCTGCAGAAAGTCCATTTGAGTTTATAAATCTCGCTTGTGATTTTGTATGCCCATGGAAAATATACTATTTTGCAGAAGCAAACAGGCATTTTATTTCTACCAGCAGAAGGGAACATGTGCCAGTTCCAAGAGTAAATTCTTCTGCAGCTTCTTGGCAGTCTGTACTGTACAGAACACCACATTGCCAACAGCACGGAGAGATCACAAATTTCATATTTAAAAGTATAACTACATGAAGTGAATTTTGCATAAGTTCAGTAAGTAGGAAATCCCTGTACTAGTGAAAGCATATTCTTCTTACACTGTTGTGGTAGCTGAATTACTCTGAAAAGTTGCTGACTCAGACAAACTAGCATGCCTCAAAAGCTTAAAAACATTCATACACTTCTCCCTACAGTAAATGAATACATTCATACTACATAATTTGAGTATATAAGTGGGATTACTATCTGGGGCAGCTCAACAACTGTCTGTTCTGGGGGAAAATAATTATTGAGAAGCAAGTAAGTGGGATCTCTTTAGATTTCTTCTATCAGTGCATTCAGGTACATGTTAGAGGCAAAACTATCATATTCTTTCACAGCAATTCATTGATATAGAGCTTTAAAGTGAAGATTTCTATTAAAATAAATATTCTTTTCTCACATTGACAGACAATGAGGTTATAAAGAGCACACTCAGAGAAGCCAAAGTCATATCAGAAAAGCTAAATGAGCTTTTCTTTATAACTGTTCTTTCAGCCAAGTTAGAAAGTTTAACACAACAGAAGTCTTTATAAGGGAGAAATAGGAAGAATGAACTCATGTTGAAGTATCATTAGAAGAAGATGATCCAAGCAAGAAAGAATAAGTTCTCTTTATTATAAACTCTGAAGAAGCTTAATATGAAATTGCCACAGTGGTGACTGTATTGTACAATCTCACATTTAAATTAGTCTTGCTACCACACTAAAGGAAGACAGTAAATGAACTGTCATTTTTGCCAAGGTCTTTAGAAGAAATCTGTAGGAATATAGACACTGTTCTGAGTGAATTTCACTTCTGTTCCAAGCAAAGCATTCAGAATTATAATAAAGAATAGAATTAAGTGAATGTATGGTACTACAATGAAAAATCAATACAGCTGTTGTAAAATAGTCACACCTCACACATTCTGAAGGGGTCTTTAGTGATGTCAATGGATTTATCAGTAAGGTTCATAATAGCATATATGGACTTCCAAAAAGCTTTTTAACAGGTTCTATTGGGAAAGCAGAAAGTCTTGTAAAAATATAAATTGTTGAGTGAGAGACTGGCAACAAATGAAGGAAAAATGGTCAGCTCCTGTAATTAGTGGAGGGTAATGATCAGAATACCAGAGGGGTTTGTATAGGACCTGTTTTGGTCATGATACTGATGAATTGTCCAGATGAGGCATGAGGAACAACTGATAGTGCTGGCTGATGAAGCATAATTGTTCAGGCTGCTCAAAGGTAATACAGACTGTGAAAATCTGAGAAATAATATAATGTCTGGCTGACTGTGGAATAAATTTAAAAATAGAATACAGTGAGTGTTTAGAAATAAAAACAGGTGTATAAGGAGAAATGGGAGATGTCCCTGCCCATGCAGGGGGATTGGAACTAGATGATCTTTAAGGTCCCTTCCAACCCAAACCATTCAATGATTTTATAATAAGATGATCAAAGAAAGATTTTTTACTAAGGAAAACATTACAAAAAATAACATCAGGCCACCTGTATGTATATCACATAATGAAAAGAGTCAATACAGCTTATACAGTATGGACAAGAACATATATTTTAGTCCAGGACTTTTCAGCCTGGAAAGACATGAAACAGAAAGACAAGAGAGATAGAAGAAATGCAGATGAAGTAATTAATGATATAGAAAAACTGCATGGGGAAAAACTGGTTTCCATTTCTCATGTTACAAGATGTTGAATAAATAAAACTAATTCAAGTTAATATACTTTTCACATGGTGCACACTTGCATTCTTCCTCTCTATCTTAGGATGGCTTTTATGACAAAAATAAACAATTCAAGATAGTAGCATATTAAATCACTGAGGTCATGGAGAACTTCTAAAGCACAACACACAGACAGAACACGTAGTTCAGGGAGTGGCTGTGCTACAGATAGCTGCAAGCTGACAGAATATGCAAGTAATATTAGCACCCAGTGCTTGTCTGTTCTCAGATGTAAACTGGGCAACTCCACAAGGAGTGTTAGTTTCT
>NW_009954333.1:741087-754692 GCF_000747805.2 Chaetura pelagica | reverse complement strand
CTTTTTCTTCTGGCTACCACTGATTTTTTTTGTAAAAAGATTAGTGGGCCAGTGTCTTGACAATTCAGGGAATTTGGGGTCTGCCACATGCTGAATGAGATCATGCAGTATCCCACTGGTATATATTGTATGTGAATTCAACAGAATGGTTTTGGGTTGTGTATCAAGGTGACCTTGTCTGTCAAACTGCAGGTCTAAATGGGAGAGATGATATGGTGGAGCAGTGATGGCTGGAAATTATGAACCACAATAGAATGCAATAAGGGAATAGAAGACCTTTTGCCCTCATGAAGGGAACTATATTCCTCTCTGAGGCACTGAGACATAGTGAATCCTTTCCTTTAAGAAAGCTTATCTCTTCTGTTATTGCATTCACATCAAAACCTAAGGTTTCACTTTCTAAAACCAGAATTATAAAAGGAAAGGAATAGGTTTTCAGTGCATTCATGTTTAGTAGTCATTATCTTCTGCATATGTTGTTTATGACACTTACGGTGTTGGCCTTGCTTATCATGCACTGTTACTTCAATTGCATATAACTCCATATAATGTATGGAGTGTGATATCCGTATAAAATGTGACTAAATATATAAGGTTGCCACAGAGTATTGTAGCTTCCTTTAAAAACTTGTCCTGGTGCTTAGTTTCATATTCTAAATTTCCTGCTTATGACACATTTTAACATATGGCAAGATAAATTAGAAAGAGAAACAGTTCTGATGTATACAAATATTTCCATGAATGTCTCACCAGAAAAGAATCCAATTGTACCATTAAAATAACTGGTCTAACAAAGGGTAATGTTGTATGGCATGGAAAGAGATTGAGAGGAAACATGAGCATAACTAAGATATTTAAATTAGATTTTAAATTTGCATACTTGGAACCATTAATGAACCACGTGATTGAAACAAAATACTAATGGCAAGATAGTAATAAAAAAGAGGCAGCAAATTAAACAAAACAGACAACATTAAATTGCTTCCAAAGTGCAAGCCAAAAATTGTAAAGAAATAGGTAATCTTACATACAGAAAGCCAGATGTGCATAAATTTCTGTGACTGACCCTAATCTGTCAAAACCTTATTCTTATTTGCATTGATAGTGATTGTAAAAGGAACAAGGAAGGTAAGAGCTGAAAGTGTGAGGAATTTTCTTCTGTACAACTTTTTCTCACCCTCCATAGACACTTGACATACTGGCAGATCTGATCTTTACACAAACCAAGTGTCTGCTAGACCCCAAAAGACACAAATTTGACCAATGTTTGAAAGATCATTCAAAAACAGACTTATGGTCATTCCTGTTAGAGGAAGGATATTTCATGCTCTGATGTGACTAAGCCTATCTGTTCAAATAACTCTGAGTTTTAGAGAAAACTGTATAAATTTTGTATTATTTTGTACCTGGTGATCTCAAGGACAGATTTGAAGTTGTCTAAAAATGCACTTTCCTTCATTCAGTGCCAAAAGAACATTAAGCTCTAAAATTCTGCAATTCTTCACCAGCTGGAAAGAAAAATCTCTTCCTTAGGTCTCTCAGTGAAAAAATAAAATTCTGGATTACACCTAAGAGATTATTTAAGTGCTGTTTGAAAGAGGATAGATAGACTTATTAGTGCTGTGTGCTACCAAAACAATGAAACTGGCTCCTTGTCAGAAACACCAGAGGAAACCTACACTGCAATAAAGAAGTTGTTGTCTTTGCAGAGAATGTACATCTGCAACCCGAAGATTTCTTCCATCCACACTCCTCTGTCTCCCTTCACCTAAGAGATCACACCAGGCATTAGACGACCTGTTTTACAAGGACACATTAATTCATAATTGGAAGAGGTAGCACTCTTTAGCTTGTGGGGTTGTATAAAAGACTCAAGACATACTGACCACAGCTGAACACATGGGAGGAAGTAAGGGAGAAGAGTGAAGAGGAGCAGAAGCCTGACTAACCTAGCAGTAAAAGGAGATTTATGGTTTCCACACCGAGTTCCTGAAACAACAGCTTCTATATTATTTAAATTAAAGAGTTTCCTGAAACAACAGCTTCTATATTATTTAAAGAGCAAGCATGTGAAATACGGGACAATCTTTAAAGTCTGAACTGGAACCTGGGACTCATTCGCAGTTTGCAGGTGTTCAGTCCTTTGCTCAACAAATGTTTGAGTGTTCTTCCATGCAGTGGCAAGTTTATTGGAAGGAATAATGTTATACTGTTTAAATGCCTACATTATTTATTAGCTTTGGCCTTGTAACAATGACACATTTCTTGTTCCTTTTATCTTTGCACTGAGTTTGAATGACTACTGTGCCTCTCTAATCTAAGACCGTAGCTTTTAGTAATGCAGCAGATTCATTACCAACAGCTATAATTGGAATTATGTCTCTATCTTTTTAATGGTGTTGTTTTTCTTCCCTGATACTCCTGCAAATCAATATTAATGTGAATATTTAAATCTACAAAATCTGCACTTAGTCAATTTGAAGTATTAGATGAAACTTTCAAAGCTGTTCTCTATTCAGTACCCACTCCCAAGCTAGTCAAGTTAAAACCACAAAGAAGTGTCAGGTTTGTGATTTATTCTCGAAGCTTTTAGCTCTAAAAGCCCAGTGCTGTATGTTAAATTACAGTTTTTTGTGAAGTAGTGAACATATATGCTCCTGATGTGCATAGGAAATAAATGCACTATTTGAGTGAATGACAGATTCTTAGATTAAAAGGAAGGGATAAGAAGGGATGAAAGCTAGAGAATACATTTAGCAGGTACTTTTGCAGGGGGAGTTTCCCCCTACCATTAACTTCTCCTTGGGAGGGGAGGTGGGAAAAAGTAAACCTTGCTTTTTCTGAAACCTCTTTTTCATCATTCTGTTCACTCTTATCTACAGGAAATGGATTCATACTTAAAACATACAGGTGAAAAAATAAGGAAATACATTTCAAGAGCCAACAATTTGTTATTCGAAAGGAATCTTGTCCAGCAAGCTTCTCTGGGCAAGCCATTTTATGCAGATGTAGTGTTACTTTTGTTGCATTTAGTGATGCAGAGGCTGGCAAAACAAATGCTAGTCTCAGAAAAAATGTTTTGATCATCTAAGAAAGTTCTTTGATTTTTGGAGGATACTTGTACTATGCTTAGTTAAGTTACAACTCCTTGTGCATGCCTTTTCATCTGTCTTCATGGGTCTTTTACCAACTTACAGATAATTCTTGTTTATTATTTATTTTTGAAATAAGTAATATGCAAAAGCTTCACAAAAATCTGGGATTTTGTATACAATTCATTAAAAATAAATGGTACACTCACCATACGCATTGGAAGATGTACCTCTACCTGTTTCCTCAAGACTAGTACCTTCTCTGATTGTTTGCTTGAACAGTCAGGAAAACTGAAGATGTTTGAAGATGTCATTATTATAGTCCTAACTTCTTGCTGTTCTCAGTAAGCCAAAGGCATGTGAGTTTCTGTGGCATGTGTGTTTTGGGAAGTGTTCAGTAAGAGACTTCCAGATGCATCTGTGACAGTTCTCTTCCACCCAATGCCTGGTTTGTAGGTAACACAGTTTAGAACTCAGCAGGGCAGTGCAAAGGGAGCTAATTCAGGCTGTATGAGATCTCCTGCTTGTTTGCTTTCTTCACACAGTTACAAGGGCAGGATATGACCGAAGATTCCACAGCCTTCTCTCCTTCATGCATGATCTCCTAAATGATGGACAGATACATTGCAATGGAAACAGCCAGGGCACATCCATGGAGAACAGACTTTCTTATTCACCTTTGAGTGAATAGCTGCAGGAAGTATAATCTAAGTCTTGGATTTTCTTAATCAGCTAGTTTTCAGGAATATCAAGTACAAATGTTTCTTTTCCCTTGATTTTGGCGAGCCTGTTATGTTTCTGAACTGTAATTGAAGGTATGGAGTTTACATTTATAGTGTTTTCTGTTCCCCTCTGTCCTATTGACAGTCTGTTTTCTACTAGAATCTTAAGTGCATCGTTGCATTTAACTTCTGCTGTTTGTTACAGACAGTAGGATCTGGAAAGAACAGTAATACACAGGTAGCAGCTGGTAAAGTATATAATTAACTTTCTGAGACTGAAAAGTTAGCAAACTTGCTTTCTGTTCTCTTGGAGGATGTAAAATATGTTTCACCTTATTTTATTGGTTCAAGAACAGTACCTTTTTATCACTTTTAATCACTTTTATTTTTATTTCTCAATATATCACAAAGTGTCAAGGTTTTTTTTTAAGGTACAGTTCATGCAGAGTATATAAAAAAAAAAAGAAAAATTACAACAGATAAAGCTGTGCTTCCCTAGAAGACTGCAAGTTGTGTGTGTATTTCTCCAGGTAAAATAAATAGAAATATTGCACAGCAATACTTGGGTTTACAAAACCTGAAATATTTTCAGCTATTCTGCAGGGGGCAGCAGAATCTAAACGAAATGAATATTAAAGTTGGAAAATAGGGGGAAAAGAAACACTGAAATTCCTTCTTCTCACTGAATGTAGGTAGGTAGCAATGTACCTAGATTGCTACATAATTAAGGACGTTCTCTAATTCTATTCTTTACACAGGTTGTGTGCATTTCTTTTTATCTAATCTCATAATTTATATACAGAACCAGTGAAGCTGAACAAAATCAGTAAGATAAAATTAACACACAAATTGGTTTTTCTTCCCTTTGGGCAGAAAAAAATGCAGTATAAAAGGAAAATGTAGTTATCCACGTATAGCTACGAAACAAAAAACGTCAAACAATATCAGTGGGGTTTTGTGTATGTGTGAGGTAGCAAAATAACTACAAGCCAGATTATTTGATTAATTATTAGCATCTTCATTGCATCTCAATGGGAAACTTATTCTGGAAAAAGAACATATTGCTATTTGTTATTGTCCATAATTAATTTTTAAGTGGCAAGCTAGAGAGCAAATAAAAGAAATTTAGTTTTTAATTAACCAATTCTATAGATCAGTTCTAATTCTTTTGTCATGAAAATAGTGGAATTAACAGAACAATACAAGGACATGTCCTTCTTTCCTCCACTCTGCACAGTGAGGTTTTGGTAGAAAGAAATTAAGAAAGCAATAGGGATATATTATATTCTTTATTATTCTGTGGGGAGAATCCACTCTGGTTACAGGCTTAAATGATATGACTCTAAGTAAAGGGTAATGCTTTCCATTTAAAAAGAGATCTGGATCAGCCCTATTTATTTATGTGACCTGATAGCTGTAGAATACATTATCTCTCACTCATATGACAGTGGGGCTTTGACAAAATGTTGTTACTGTGCCACTGAAGGCAATAAGGTGTAAACAGTATGTGCAGTTCATATCCTTTTGCTTTAGTCTTCATACACCACTTGGCAGAGGTTTTTGTAAAACAATGTATCAGACTGGCATTGTTTGGATTTTCTTTGTTTATTTTTTGCATCACTTTAGTTGATGAGAGACTTCCAAAACTCCTAATGAGAACTTGCTAAAACTATAAAAACTACCACAATAAAAAAATAAAAAAAAAAAAAAGAAGAAGAAAAAACCCCAAACAAACCAGAAAAACAACACCACGAACAAACAAACACACCCAACAAACAACAGCAGGAGCAACAACAAACTTGTACACAATAGAAAGGGAACACAGAAGTGCTAGACACTTTTAAAAGCATATAAATCAGTGCATTATAATAAGCATGTCAACACTGCAACATAACAAAAGCATCACCCTTAATTGTAAATTTAAAAAAACCCACAAAAACTAGTAGTGATCTAGGTATAAAATAACAAGTAATGTGGAACATGCAATGGGAGGCAGCTATAAATGCTTATATTTCAGCTTAAGTATCTGAGACAGACAAGACTGTTAAACTGCATTCCCCCACTTACAGTAATATGAAATGATTCCATTGAAGTCCAATAGCTTTCTTTTTCTCACACTGCTGAGGTTTGAAATACAACATTAAGCTGCCTTGCATTGCAGTTGCAGCCCAAGGCAGTGATAGCAGAGCTACTAGCAGAACATTTGTAGAGTCTGTTAGTGTAATCATCACAGCAGATTTTAGTTTCCCTCACAGAGCAGGTATTTATTCATCCAGAAATGAACTTTGAAAAGAATGAGTAGGATGAAATTATTTCCACAGAGCAAAGATAACATTTTTCTCCCTCCAGATCTTGCATGAGATCAAGCAGACATAACCACTGCAGGCCTGGAGGCCCAAATGTGTTTTCAGTGGGTGTTTGGTGTGGGCAGCAAGGAGCGCTGAGTCTCTGGATCCTACTGTTCATTAATGAGAAGAGATAAAAATTCTTCTCCTTATTTCCAAAATGTGACATCTGCTGAACTGTCTATCAAATTTACAAGTATCCTATTCAAGGGTAAATCTGTGTCTTAGACTAAATAGTAATATTAAAGTGAAACCAAGCTTTCCAGTATAGAAAAACCTGAATTCTATTTAAATTACTGCATCAGGCACTCAGGCAAATTTATGGGGAAAAAAAAATAAATAAATTGTTCTTTATTTACATAGAGTATAAATATGTCTGTTTAGAATTTAAATTTGTGATAAATAGATAAAGGCAACAAATGGGACTTTTCTAATCCACAAAAGTATTTGGACAAACCAGCAGGTAAGAAGTTGGCTGAATAATTGCACTCAAACACTCGTGGTCACTGGCTCAATGTTCAAATGGAGACCAGTGATTAGTGATGTTCCTCAAGGGTTGGTTCTGGGACTGGTGTTGTTTTACATCTTTGTCGGTGTCATGGAGAGTGGCACTGAGTGCACCCTCAGCATGTTTGTCAATGACAACAAACTTTGTGGTGAGATCAACACACTGGAGGGAAGGGATGCCATTCAGAGGGACCTTGACAATCTTGAGAGGCTCGTGCAAACTGCATGAAGGTCAACATGGCCAAGGGCAAAGTTCTTCACTTGGGTCAGGCAATCCTAAGCACAAATACAGGCTGAGTGGACAATGGATTATGAGCAATCCTGAGGAAAAGGATTTGAGGATGCTGGTTGATGAGAAGTCGACATGAACTGGCAATGTGTACTTGCAGCACAGAAAGCCAACCATCTCCTTAGCTGCATCAGAAGATGCATGGCCAGCAGGTCAAGGGAAGTGATTCTCCCCCTCTGCTCAGCTCTTGTGACAACCCACCTGGAGTACTGCATCTAGATCTAGAGCTCCCATCACAAGAAGGAGCTCTTGGAAAGAATAGTCCAGAGGAGAGCCAGAAAGATGATTAGTGGACTGATAAGAGTTGGAGTTTTTCAGCCTGGAGAAGGGGAGGCTCTGCACAGACTTTACAACAGCCTTCTAGTACATAAAGTAGGCCTACAGGAAGGATGGGGAGGGGCATTTTACAAGGACTTGTAGTGAGAGGACAAGGGGGAATGCTTTAGACTGGAAGTGGGGGGATTTAGATTAAGAAGAAATTCTTTAGTGTGAGGGTGGTGAGACACTGGCACAGGTTGTCCAGGGAAGTTGTGGAAGCCCCATCCCTGGAAATATTCAAAGGCAGACTGGATGGGACTTTGAGCAATCAGGACCAGTGGGAGGTGTCCCTGCCCATGCAGAGGGTTGGAACTAGATCTTGCAAGTCTCTTCCAACCCCAAACATTCTATGATTTTATAAAATTCATATCTCCTCTGTGTTGCAATAAAGGATAAACATGTCAGTTTCTTTTATTTTTATGAAGCCAGTGTATTTGCAGGACAAGTTCTGCTGACCTTAAGATCATTAAACATCTCTTTCTTTTCTTTTTTTTGTGCTCCAGGAAAGGAGTCAAATGCTCAAATCTCCCCATGTATCCCTGCTTAGCTGCTCTTCTACTTTAAGCTAAGCTCGTGCTGATCTGCCTCACTGCATCAGGAGCAAAGTGCTTAGCTTGAAGCAACTGCTGACATCCTTGGTAAGTAACACAGCACTGAAGCACATGTTATTCTGTTGGCATGGACCTCACTTCAAATTGTTGAAACAAATAAGCAAGAACAATTCATTGACATTATTTTTCATTGTCCACATTGATTCAGCATTTGATACATGCTTATTCAGTATTTTATATTCAATATCCTTTCTGATCTAATGCTGAGGGTTAAAACTACTGTTTCAGCAAATATTACAGGCAGTTACATAAATGAGCTAAGATATTTGGGAAAAGCAAATGCAAAGGACAAACATATATGGGTAATTAACAAAGAAAATAGATAGGATTTAAAAAAAAATATTATTAATCCATCTTAAGAGAACAATAAAGGTATTAGAGAATTTTTCCAGTTGGATTTTAGATTCATAGAATCATACAATGGTTTGGTTTGGAAGGGACCTTTAAATGTCCACCCCCCACTGGAATAAAAAGTACATTAACTCAGTCAGATAGGTCAGAGCCCCATCTAACCTGGCTTTGAATGTTTCCAGAGACAGGACATCCACTGCCTCTGTGGGCAACCTCTTCCAGTGCTTCACCACCTCATTGTAAGAAATTTCTTCGTTAAATCTAGTCCAAGTTTGTCCTCTTTTAATTTAAAATCATCACTCTTTTTTCTGTTACAACAGGCCCTGCTAAATATTTTCCCCCATCTTTCTTATAGACCCCCTTTAAGTATGGAGGTCTCCCTGGAATCTTCTCTTCTCCAGGCTGAACAACTCTCTCAGCCTTTCTTCATAGCAGAGGTGTTCCATCCCTTGGATCATCTTTGTGGCCCTGTTCCAGAGCTCTACATCTTTCCTGAGACAAGGACTCCAGAGCTGGACACTGTATTGCAGGTGGGGTCTTATGAGAGAGAAATAAAGATTAAATCATTAGAAAGTTTGTGTGTATAAGGATCTGGGAATTTGAACAATGACACAGGAGAAGGAGTGTAACAGTTATTTCTGAACAAACTGACTTCAACCACAGAAAGCATCTTTCTGCCTCTAGAATAAAAGATGGTATAATAAAGTATACAAATATCCAACTCTCATTTAATATCTTTCTTTTCAGTCTGCATGGAGGGTTCATAGAATCATAGAAATCCAAAACTGCAAGATGAAACTGAAAATGAGCCAAGCACGTTCATGGTGGGGGACACTGCTGCCATTCTGTTTTGTCAGCTTTTGAAGTCATATTTGGGAGAAATGTAAATAAATGAATGAAAGGTTAGGACAGAAATAGAGGATTAAGTTGTGTTGCAACTGCACAAACAGAAGCTTATTTGCTACAACCTGCATTTTGAAACAATAAAATATGTTTTTAAATTGTCTACTGACATCACTCAACATTTATAACTAGTCAGGGGGCAAGGAGAGGTGTGAGTGTTGAAAAGGAAATGCATATTTTCCTTATTAATATATTAATTTCTATTCAGATAGGTGACTACCTTATACCTCTGTTTTTTGGGGTTGTTGTTTTGTTTTGTATTGTTTTTTGTGGGGGGGGTTGTGGGGTTTTTGGTTGGTTTTTTTTGCTACATCTCTCACTCTGAGAAGGTCTCAAGGTGGTTCTCTACTGATCAACTGCTCTCTTGCAGGTCTATTTTTACACAGGGATTGTTATTACTATTCTGGTTCTGTCTGTCCAGGACTAAAATACAACCAATGAACACAAATGAGACACATGGGTTTCATGAGAGTCATATTAAAGTCCCTTAAGGGTTATAATTTGAACACTGCTGCCTTAGAACATAATTATCTGAGGCCATAAGTTTTCTGCATGTTAGAAGGTCAGAGTATGCATTAAACAGTATTCTCTTTTGAATTTTCACTGCAGTATTCACATTCTTTAAATTCTTGATCTAGAAACAGAAACAAACAGAAATAAGAACAGTCATAGATATTTAACACTTTTTGAATTTTCAATGAACTAACTTGTTTTATGGGTAGGAAGGAGTTAATTATGAATTTCTAACATTGGTTGGGAGTACTTGATTCTGAAAGAGTTAGAAAATGTACCAAAAAAAGAGAAGCTTATTTTGTTTAGCTGCTCATATAATAAAAGTGTCAGTATAAGGACAGATTGCCAAAAGATTTTACCTCAAAGTAGTATAGTGGTGATTTTAGAAAGTATGATTCTGCACATGATATTTAACCTAATGTCTTTTTTAAAACACTGTCTTACCTCTCTAAGTGGATGTGTATGGAAGAAGACTATATATATATGTATATTTTTTTTTAAAAAAAGTTGTATTTCTGGAACTGTTTCTTATCAGTTTCAGCTGTCCTTTTATACTAAATGCATGGTATTTGTGTACTATTGAATAATTAATTATCTTTTTTATGTTTTAATATCTCCTTTGATCAGTGAAATGATATTTAACTTATCATTGTTACAAAAATATTTGCATTCACTTTCAATCATTTGTGCATAGTTATAAATAGTTGATTAAAGAAAAAAAAGGAAAATAGGTGGCTACTTGTTCTTCAAATAGTTTACTTTGCATATAGATTTGAGTGGGTAGAATTCAATTTGATGTAGTAATAATTCTGTGTTCCACACAGAAGAAAAAACTGTCAAAAAAAGAAATGCTACAGAAGTTTGAAAAAGCCTCACAAAATGGTATAAAACAAAAAATATGATCCTCCCAGACTTTAGCAACAATGACACAAATATTTGCATATTTATCTACATTTATAACATCCAAAGAGTTTCTGAAATCAAATGCAGTGGCACATGACTTTTAAATTACCAGTATTATTTTTAGTGCCTGTGGAACATTTATGAGAGTTTAATTCCTCTCTGAACTGATACCTTTAAGTTCTAACAAACTCGATCAGAGGTTAAATCTGCTTTTATTGCTGCACATTTTGCAATATGGAACAATTTCCTTTTCCAAATATTCGATCATGAATCATTCTTTCCACTACTGAACTTTCCCCTACTGATACAAAGGCAAATCATATAGTGCAGTTATGCACCTACCAATGAGCTCTTCAACATTTGAGTCTCTGACTGAAATAAGCTTTCTGTCAAAGCATTTATTTTTAAGCCAATGCATTTAGCAGGTGCAGTACTTTTTCCTTACAATTTTGAGTCTCAGGCAGACCATCTGCTATAAAAAGTAATAGTTCTGTTTTGTTATTCAAATTGATGAAAGGTAGTTTTAGTGCATATGTGTAGCTGCATGTATGTACTTGTATATTTGAAGACCATCACATTTTGTCTCCAGACTCTTCTAAACTAGACAAACAGAATTCATGGAATATCCCAAGTGCACATTTCCTTAGATTTCTCCTCATGCATGCATATAAAGATATATACCTACAAATAACACATACATTGTAAATAATAACCATAAAATAATACCTATGACATAAAAGGATACTTTTCCTATATTTAAATCTTATTACATGTTACTAAACTACTGTAGGTGCCATCTTTTAGCTGGAAAGGAGTGACAGGCAATCATAACATAAAAAAGGCTATAAATATTAAATTATTAGCTCAAAATTAATGACCTGGACTTTAGAATAAATTTATTAAACACATACTCATGTAAATAATGCTGTTTAAAATTATGATCAATCCTTGCATTTGTACAGCAAAAGAAATGGGATCTTGAAATGCTTCTCAACACTTCTCAGAACCTCAGCCACTTTTACTCTTTTTTTATAACTGAGCAAGCAAAAAATAAACAAATTTCATTCCGTTCCATGAATTTCATAGTAATTTGTTACATTTGCTGCTCGAAATCTCACCCACCACCTTGCTTTACCGTAAGGATGAATCCTGAATTGGCTCCTGTTTATGGGGAAGCAGAAATACTGGAAACACCCTTGCTGCAGAATCCTGCTGGCCAAGCCAAAATTCAAAAGGGACATCTAAGGCTGCACAGTTGAGCCCACCCTATTATTTATCTGAAAAAGAGCATTTCTTTGTCCTCGTTATGTTGGCACTTGCTTAATAGGTGATAATATTGCCAAATTCTTTATCTTGAAAAATCTTAATCAGGGGAACAGGCCTCTGAATGGAACCAAAGCAATTCCCCACTTCTAGCTCTGAACTGGGATTTACTAACATGTTATAAAGAGACTGTTATTTATTGCATATCTTTTCTGAGATACCTCTTACGTGCCATATTTCATCCTAAGGTGACTGGCCAAGGCAGCTTAACACACAAGAACTTCTAATGATCCATTGGTAATTCAATATTCAGCCTAGCATGAGGGATTTGATAATCAAATACTATTAAAAGGATACAAATATCTTATTGCCTGGATAGCTGGTGCCATGTAAAATAGAAAGGCTGAATTCTTTGATAAGGAAATAGAAGTTCAAAATAGATTGTTTTACCTATGTCCTTTGAAAGATCATTTAGCTTATTACGTTGCTGCATCCCAGGATAAATAAATAAATAATCAAACCCTCTATGTATTGTTTAAATACACTGCTTTCATTATTAGATTTTCTCAGCATGAAATAATATCTGGAGATTCCAATTCATTCATCCCACGTGAAATGTCTTTGAGGATGGTATCTGACAGAGCCACATCTGACTTATCTATTTATGTTACACTTGGATGCATTCCCTCCATCTCCCAGCAAAGAATGGAGCTGCAGCTGTTGCAGCTTGAAGTCTTGTAAATAAATTGTGTGGTGTGAACCACCTAGTGTACATTCTCTTGCTGAAGGAACAGCTTATTGTACTACCACAGATAGATCAAACATCTCTGGAGAGGACAAATGTTTTCCAAAGTGTTTGGAAGTCTTTTTTTTCTCGCTCTCTGTCTCACTTCTTCCCACTGCCAGCAACACATTTTACAAAAAAACCCAACTAAAACAAACAAATCACCCTGAAGCCAAATAAAAAACAACTGGATAATTAAACTCTACAGTAACTCCAGGCTTTTGCAGATTGCATTTCTGTTGTGCTGGTTTTGAGTATTGTATATGTTATGAGATGCAACAGAAATATACTTCAGTGTGACTGAGGCCTAATACTTTGATATTCATTTGAAGTGCACTTTTAATTGTGCTTTTTGGGCCATATTCCCAATGACTTCAAGAGCCACGAGTTCTAGTAACCAAGCCCTTCTTACATAAGCAGGCACTACAGAATACATAAGGCATACTTAAAAATAAAATACAGTGAAAAGAGGCATTTTTAAATCTATTTTACTTCTCAGAAGGCATGTTTATTTTAAAAGCATTAAAAATAACTTGGAAGTACAAACAACATCAGAAAAGTGAACATAGCACCTTAGGACATAGACAGATCTTCTACTAAAATTCAAAACTGTGAAGACAAAATTCTGTTCTAGCTAAGTCAGATCAGTTTTCATTAGAGTCAATAGACACTGGGAGTTAAGATCTAAGGCAAAATTTGCCTCTAAATTTGTCTCTGTCCTACCAAGACCCAGTGAAACACAAGAGCTGTTCATGTCAAGATGATCAAACCAAGCACCCCAGGACCTAGAATTAGTCATCTCTACTCCCCGTTACAAAATACTTCTCCTTAGGGTTAGCCTAATACATTATGCATAATTCATAGCTCACAGAACTGAAAATGACCTACATAATCAATCATTACCATTTTCATTTTTGTTATCTTGCTCACACAAGGAAGAAAGAAGGTTTTGCTTTCTCTTGGCTTTCTATGAAGACCACTGAAATCCATGGAAGATTCCTGCT
>NW_009954333.1:738674-741065 GCF_000747805.2 Chaetura pelagica | reverse complement strand
TGCTGGTTTCAGCTGGAGTGGAGCTGTCTCTGAATGAGCATATTTGACATCAGAATAGTTCAATGCTTCACTAAAAGACACAACTGTGGCTCACTGATCCTGGTGTTGTTTCTGTGCCAGAATCATTTCCAATTTAGTCCTGCTGCCAACCAGCCTCAGAGCAGCAGATACAGAAAGGCAGAGGCAGGGTGTGGGAATGATTCCCAAGGTGGGAATGCTTCCCAAGGAGTCCCTTCAGTTGAATAAGTTACAGAAGCATCACTAGGCTGGAAATGTCCCCTTGAATCAGAGTAGCTTGAGATGGCTCCGTAGAACTGGAAGAAGCAGGGAGTGGGTGAGCAGGCTGAAGGAGGAACAAGGGAATAAAATGTGAAAAGAGCTAAATGCTTTTGTTGTTTCCATGGGCATGAGATGTATTTGATGGCGTGCTTTGTGTGTGTATGAGGGTTAACTCCTTCCACAAACAAAAGAGATACAGCTTTTTAATTTGCCTTTTAATTTTTCAGTGAAAACCATGACAGTTACATAAACCTCAATTTATGTGTACAGATACTTTGCTTATTATTAGCCATACTGGGGGCTTATGGTACGGAATTTCCTATTCCAAGATATTTTTATCTGCTTCTAACTCTGTTGGAATTTATTTCTCTGTGTCTCTGTTCAAATTTTCAGTCCTGGAGAACTGAATCCTATTCACACTCTTCATAGACTCTGCCACTATTCAGATTTTCAGAAAAATAAGGTTTGTGTCTGTGAATCAGATTAGACGAAAAAAATTCCAATAAACAAAAAAAACCAAAAACAACCAATCAATCAAACAACCAATCAAACAAAAACTAACCTGTGTCCAACATAAAAGGAAAAATATTCCACATACTTAGGAAAAAAATACTTGAAAACTTTCTAGTAATTTACTCTTCCTTTTTTATTCTGAATAATGCACTTGATTTATATAACTATATGTTGTTCAAGAAAGCTACAGCTTGTATTTGCTCAGTAGCAATAACTCAATTACAGAGGAAAATCAATGAATTTTTTTTGCGCTCTACACATTCCAGATGACAAATGTAGTAGCTGGATGGAAATTTTCCCAAAACTGCTGTTTATGTTGCTTTGGTCTGTAGGGTATCAGACAGAAACATTTAATCTTTGGATCTGCAGTTTTAAACATTGCCCTGTGGCCCATCAGGACTAAGATTATGATGGAAAGGCAACAAAAGAAAACCTTTGGTATATGGAGAAAATAAATACATGGAACCAGAAGCCTCAGAGATGGGGTGAGATGCAGTGGGAGCTGAAGAAAATGTGTGAGCCAAAACTTGAAGTGAGAAAAAGGATTTTCATTCCAATATGAAACTTTAGTAAGGAAGGCCTGAAACAAGGATAGGAGGTAGAAAAAATATTAATTCAGGGTCAGACAAAAAAGAAGAAAAATAGTTAGTGTACCTTGGTCTCCAGGACATAAAATACAGCTCTGGCCTAGTGATATTGAGTGCTCCTCTATAGTCAGGTTATTGGCTAATAATATGTGTCCATTCTAACCTGACTACACATAGTTTTATCAATCTGTCCATAGATGCCATAGATTTGTGTTATGGGACTACAGACTTGAATCTTTTATACCATCCATGCAATCACCAGCATTGATGTGCTGTCTATCATGCATTTAAACTCTGTGCTTTACAGTTTGTTCTTTAAAAGATTAGAAAATCACAGGCAAATAATCTAAGTTAAAAATGGTCATATGAAATAGCCATCATATTTTGTAACATGCAAGCATTACTGGATTCATAGAATCATAGAATCATAGAATGGCTTAGGTTAGAAGGCACCTTTGATATCATCTAGTTCCAACCCCCTTGGATGGGCAGGGACACCTCCCACTAGAGCAGGTTGCTCCTACCTGCCCTTGAACACTTCCAGGGGTGGGGCTTCCACTGCATCCTTGGGCAACTTTCTTATTTATCTCCCTTGTATAAGTTTATTGATATGAAAAGTAACTACAGCAAAATTTTTTTTTTCCTCTTTGATTCCAGAGAATCACCATATTTCCTTCCTTCCTTCCTTCCTTCCTTCCTTCCTTCCTTCCTTCCTTCCTTCCTTCCTTCCTTCCTTCCTTCCTTCCTTCCTTCCTTCCTTCCTTCCTTCCTTCCTTCCTTCCTTCCTTCCTTCCTTCCTTCCTTCCTTCCTTCCTTCCTTCCTTCCTTCCTTCCTTCCTTCCTTCCTTCCTTCCTTCCTTCCTTCCTTCCTTCCTTCCTTCCTTCCTTCCCTCCTTCCTTCCCTCCTTCCTTCCCTCCTTCCTTCCCTCCTTCCTTCCCTCCTTCCTTCCCTCCTTCCTTCCCTCCTTCCTTCCCTCCTTCCTTCCCTCCTTCCTTCCCTCCTTCCTTCCCT
>NW_009954333.1:727685-736997 GCF_000747805.2 Chaetura pelagica | reverse complement strand
CCCTGTTCCCTTACAGTTATATGAAGCAGGCAAGCAGAGGCAAGCAGAATAGCTCAGAGAATGAAGGCAGTGAATCCAGAGCAGTGAAACCAAAGAGACAGTGCCTTAAAAGCTTGTGTATAAAGTGTCTGCCTATCCCTTGGTACAAATATTCAGTATTCAAAAAAAACCCCTGAAATAAATTATATCTGTGATCTGAATACAGATGGTGGCACAGAAAAGACTGATTCTCTAAGCAGAATATGAAAATAATAAAACACACCTCATGTGCTTTTAAGTAAATGTGAAATTCTCCAGTATAATAGTGAAAAACAATATAAGAGAGTCTGTGACTTCAGAAGAGGGCATTTTTCCTGTGCAAGAGCTGAGGTTGTTCACTTTATTGAAGGACAATATGAATTCTGAACAGTTGCCACTTAATTGCACACTTATTGTACAGATTATGGAGAAATGACTGGAGCCTGTGAAGAGAATAGCATGAGAAATGTGCAAACAATTACACAGGGGGTATTTTTCAGTCTAGTATTGATCACAAAGTATGGAATTAGTTGACTGGATTAGTAGAAAAATGGATGTGTTTCTTACTTTTGTGTCAGGAGTCTATCTTTTCTCTTTTGATAGGAAACTCAAACATTGTGACAAAGCCCTGTAGAAGCTGAAGTCTTCTGTGCTCTCCTCTCCTTTCATTGTAGTTATAAAAGTACTGATTGTATTAAAGGATTTTTTTAAAGGAGAATAGATTTTTTAAATGCTTTATCGCCTTAGGTTGCTTATGCTTTACTTTGTTAAGTTTGAAATAAGACAACAATAACAGGACCGTTGGTTATTCTAGCTTAACAAGAAATAAAATTATGTTCATCATGTTATTGAAGTTAGGCTGCCTCAGAACTTTGTACCTACTTCTCAAGCTATTGCAGGTTATTAATTAGCTCATGAACAACTTTCAGAGAAATCTATATTTCAGTCAGGTTCCCTAGAGGGAAAAACATTTAAAAGTCACTGTATGATTGTAAAGCCTTGAAAGTTTAACTGTCCTTAAAATAATTCCTAGTATATAAAGTGGGGGGAGCACTCTGTTTTTCTAGAAGAAACTTCAGGAAGGCAGATGGGATCAGCATTGTTATAAAGCTGCTGAGGAGCTGATTTAAAAGGAAACAAGCAATAGATATTTGTGTTTTATATTTATATTTACAGACCTATCTCCTTTTTTGCCTCCCTAATATTCCTCAGCTTTCTCACTGTCTCCTGCACTTTTGCAGGATGATGTCACCGTGATGACAATACTTCAGATTAACTTGCACTTTTTAAGAAGATAAGGAAAGAATGGCCTCAATAAACAGCAGTGTAACTTGTATTTGAAAATGACTGTTCTAAAACCTTCTTTGGCAGAAATCTGAAAAAATCAAGACAAAGATTAGAAAAGAAATATGGAAAATTGATATACAGTCTTAGAGTTTTAAATCTCTGTTGTCCAGATATCATAAATGTATTCTACATTTAGCTAATGTTAACTTCTCAGGAAAAAAGCTCTAGTGTGAAGGCTAAAGATGTCAAAGTAAATTCTAAAGCACTGTATTTTCTTTGTGGAGATGTAGGTTCCTAAGGAAAAATGGCTTTGCAAACACAGTGTGTGCTAGGGTGTCTCATCTGAGATTCATATTTTGTTACAAAATGGGTCGAAGAAGCATTACACTTTCAGTATCATCCTCTCATGCCATCCCCTGAGCATGCTTTGATACAGCAAAAGAATATCATCTAGTAAGATTCACTATAAGATTTATTATGTAAAACTGTACATATCAACAAACCATTCCACAAGCAGTTTCCAAGTGAATGAAAGCAGAGCAATTCACAGATGTCTGAAGAATTCCTTTTGCTGTGCTGTTTTAGGGGCATCATTCTACTGATAACTGGTGAAAGTAGCAATGGTAAGGACTGCAGGTTGTCCAATTTTTCTGCTTAAGTAGTTATTCAATATCATGATCTCACAGATGTGGGAATAAGAAATAACTGTTTGACCAAAGGACTGTGTTCTGGCCACTTGAAACAACAATCTTAAATGTACTTGATTTTGTGACGATCATTTATCCATCTGAATAGCTGTGTGTCCACCTTTAGGATGTCAGTAAATGATGTTGTGATTATAATAAAATAAGAGGGTGGCTGCAGACATGAACTTCTTAGATGTCATAGATATTTAGACAACTGCCTCTTCATAGAATCATAGAATCACAGAGTAATTCAGGGCAGAAGGGACCTCAGGAAATCTCTATTCCAGTTCTTTGACCAAAGCAGGGTCAGCTCTCAGGTTATCCAGGCTTTATCTAGTAAGCTTGGAATACCTCCAAGGTATTTCAAGTCTCAGAAGACAACCTGCTCCACTGCTTGTCTGTCCTCCTAGTGGAGAAGTGATGTCTTACATCTGTTTTCAGTCTTTCCTTTTGCAGCAGAAGACAGAGGGAGTTGTGAAGCTTTGGTGACATGTTTCTTATTTCTAGAGCTGTTGTACAAACCATGCCAAAATTTCTGATAGAAGCCACAACAGCAATTGATTCTTATTCATACTATTAAAAATAAATAAAAGAAATTAGAAGAACAAAAGGAAATGGGTGTTCCCGCCAAAAAAAGAAAAAAGAAAAGTGTACAACATCCTAAATATTTGAGAAACAAGACTGATATTTCCTGTTTGAATGGTCTCTCGTGCAACTACAACTGTCTATCATTTGCATCTACAAGGTCTTATTCTTATAGATCGTGATGGAGCTCCAATGGAAGAGGTTACACTGAGCAACCTTGTCCACAAAGATTATGGAGGCAGGGGAAGGAGTTGTGACAATGGAAATGTGACTTGGGTGGTTTGAGGGATCCAGCTTTGCAAGCGTAATCCAGTTAAAACTGGAGTTAATATCTTGTTAGAGATAGTAAATATTCTCACTTTTATGCTTGTTTTTACAGGAAACTCCTATGTTACTCCACAGTTCTTCCATCCAGAATTAAATATGTTTATCATCATCATCATCGCCACCTGAAATTCTATGAATGAAATAATTTCCCATTGTGTTTTGGAAATACATAAAAAATTATTCATGTGGGATGACAGTGAGAAATAGACTGGTGAGCTTGATCTCACATTCATGTGTTTTAAATGTAAAATGCTCATTTGTGCTTTTTTCCACCAGAGCAACATCCTTTCAGGTAAACCTTAGAGTTCTAGCTTTTGCGAGTCAACTCTTACATCTGTTATCTTCTTGAATGATCAAAAAACATTATTAAAAAATCATTATTACATCAATCCCACATATTTCAGCACTGTTTTAACATCATGTGCAACACATATTTTATGAAGCTCCCTAATTTATGTCCTGAATACTAATCAACATTAGCACTAATGATTCTATTACCATTTTTGTACTTTTTTTGAGATCTTGGTAATTCTGGAATGAAGACTTTATTCTCTGTAATTCCCTGTTATTTCACATTCCTGTGTACTTCTTCACTTTCCACTTTTGGTAGTAATATTTTATGTTTTGTGCCCTGTTTGCTTTTTCCTGCTAATTTCCTGCTCTCAGCTTTGAAATAGAAGAACTTTATCTAATGTAAGGTTCTTTGGTTTTCTGCCTTGTATATTTTCACATTCCTATAATTCTGTTCTACACTTTGTGTATAGTGTGTAAGGGACTTACTGTACAAGAAAAATATGTATTGCCATAAATAAAAGTAAAAAGTTAGAGGTTAACAGAGTAAAAGTTACATCAGACACAGAACTGCAAAGAACTGTGCATTCACTGCATCAAAACATTCTTGCAAAGGATGTCAAGTGTAATATCCACCTCTTCAGAAACTCAAAGAAGAATGAGTAGGCTGTGGTTAAACAAACTGCTTTTTGAAGCCTTGATACACAAAGTTATTATAAAGTAATTTAAAAAAACAACAACAAACACAACACCAAACAAAAACAACTCAGAATGAAGAATTGCAATGCTGCTTAAAAGTAACATTTCTAACAAGAATTATTAAGGCAGCACAGAAATGCAGACATAAAAAACAAATCTCTCTAAGTAAACACTTAGATAAACAGACTGAAAACATTCCAAACAATTCCATGCAAGAAAGGGTAAGATTAAAAACATTAAATGACAGAAAGATTATTGAAAACTAAAAACTATGCACATGGAAACAAACAGATAACAGCACATTCCAGAGTAGTAATCAGGCAATGGCAAAAAATAATTAGCAAATCAAAAAAAGAAATTCAGTATTTTTGAAAGTGAACATAATTAAAGAACAAAAAAAAGCAACAACCAACAAAACGTTCACAAAGGGAATGAATTAAAGGTCTGAACAATCCCTGGGAAAACTAGGTCATGTGCTTTAAATCTGCAGCTGCAAATTGGACAATTTTTAAATAGCACGTTTAGATAGAAACGTTTGTTGAAATGTGCAATTTTGTTTCTCTATATGCACAACAATATGTACTGGAGATTTGTTGCAAGAATCCTTGCATAGGCACTGCTTCTAGTCAATTCAGTGAAAATTGGACTCATGAAAAGCTTCTTGAATGGGTTCTTTTGAATGTAAAGATAATTCACCAGCTTGCTTTGATTTGTTCTGTCTTCTTCAGTGATAGCTGGGTCTCACAGATAAGCCAGTTTATGGCACCAACCAGCACCTTGTTCTGTTAACCACTAGATGTTCTGTTAACACACATTTAGATGCTTACACATTTAGATGCTTCTGGACTGTTGCTAAATTATGTAAGAATGCACATTGTGTTTATTTGCAAACTGGATGAGTAACTCCTAGAGTAAGATTCCTTTGTACAGACCCACACCAACAAATACTCACTGTTTTTGAAAATATTCTTGACAGTCAGTCTTCTAGAAAATAATTCCCCAAATAATATTATTCTGTTAAATGTTTAAATAAAAAATAATATTAAAGTCATGTTCTGAACAAGTATTGCAGATAAGGTTGGCCAGCTGAACTTGTCTGGTGTAGTAGCTGATATACCTTCAGACAACTTACTATGGGCAGTGAGGTGTCTACTGTAAATTATTAGAATCATAGAATCATATAATATTGGACCTCACAGTCCAATCATCTGTCCTACATTTCTTGAATTTTTCTATGAGGATGTTATGGGAGGCAGTATCAAAAGCTTTACTGAAGTCAAGGTATATGATATCCACTGCTCTCCTTTCATCTAACCATTTGGCCATGCCTTCATAAAAGGATTTTGGATTAGTCAAGCAAGATTTCCTGATAACCTTCTCTTCCATGTAGTTAGAGATGGCCTCCGGAATGAGCTTTTCCATCACTTTTCCAGGGATACAGGTGAGGCTGACTAGTCTGTAGTTGCCTGAGTCTTCCTTCTTGTCCTTTTTGAAGACTCGAGTGACACTGGCTTTCCTCCAGTCCTCAGGCACCTCTTCCACTCTCCATGATGTTTCAAAAATGATGGAGAGCAGCTCAGCAACAACATCAGCCAGCTCTCTCAGCACACATAATCAATTTCAAGAACAGAGTTGCTATTTCAATCTTTAAAATGTGAACCTGGGGAGTGAAAAAGATTCTGATATGACTCGGATGTCATCATTTCACATGTTCACCTTCAAATTTAAAACCTTAATTCCTTATGTATCTTCTCACCACTAGGTATCTTACTAATTTTTCATTGCCCCTTTTTTCAACCTGCGTTTAAATTCAGTTTAACTTTTTGGGAATCTCCTTCTACTCAACTGTAGTATTTCTGATATTTGTTCAGTTGTTTTTTTTGTGGGTTGTTTCTTTTTGTTATTAGTATAATATCAGTTTAAAAAAACAGCTCTTGCTACTTTGCTGCCAGTACTAATCTTGTGATGAAGCCTCCAAACAGCATGGCAGTATTTCTGCTCATTCCTTTGATGTTCTAAAGAACAAGGTGATGCCTGGGTGTTCTTAAGCAATAGGCAACAGAATATAGGAAAGATTTAGATGAACTTTAAACAGTATAAAACATTTAGTCAATGATTTTGTTTGAAAAGGAAAGTGTCTAAATTTTTCAAGGGGATGACAAATATTTCCAACAAATGAATATTGTTACATTGTAAAAAACAAACAAATAAAATTACTTTTCCACTTACACATTTGATCTCTTGCCCTTTACTCTGTCCCCCACCCTAAAGATGTTCCACTGTTGTTTTGGTTTTTTATTTATTTTCAGAGAAAGCTGTCTAGTCTGCTCTGGGGAATATTGGTGATCTGTTTGGAAGGGAAGTTTCACCCAGATAGATTTTACTTGTTAAACTCATACGAGGAGCTTATCTGCTTCTCTGTTTTCTGTTCTTTCTCAGGAGCACACAAGAACTCAAAACATGAGCCCTCACTTGGCTACATTAATTACAGAATTCAAAGAAAACCAGGAAAAGTGTCTTTACATTGGATATTGTACTAGTCCAGTTTTCATGGAGCTAGTGAAATCTCAGGCTTGTGTAACTTGTGACTCGTGTTGAAAAAAAGCCAGCCTTCTTCAGACTTTTTAATAACTCCCATGTAGCATTTGCACATTTCAGAACAGCTGGAACATTTATACCCTGTTGTGTTGACAGGTCTTAAATAATAGTTATATAAACCTAGCTGAGCAACTAAAATTCCTTTAAAGCTTATTTATCTCAAATAAAAAGAATTCTGAGGTAGGTAAAGTTTAAGGTCTGCTACTAATACTGATGTAGCAGAGGTCAAATGTAGTGTGGACCAGAATCCATACCTTAGTTTCCTCTGACAGTCTGTATTTTCTTGCAATGGGACTTTATCTGAAAATGGGAATACTATCCAGCTTTCTTCTTGCATGATATTTTTAAGGTGAATTTGAAGGAGTCACTTTAATAAAATATAACACTCCTGCAAGGTTAACAACCATAAACATGTCTATTAGAAATATATCCAGCTTGATTTTTTTATGCTATGTAACACTGCCGACCATCCTGCCCTCCAGTTTTTAGTTTGATGTCATTCACGAAGGGTTTTAATGGAGTGATTCCTGCAAGGTTAACAACCATAAACATGTCTATTAGAAATATATCCAGCTTGATTTTTTTATGCTATGTAACACGTCCAATCTTGTGTATATCTCTGTTTTATTTGGCTGCCTTTACCAAAGGTTTTTGTGGAGTGATTTATTTATTTTTTTCCCCATAAATTTTCTGTGGGATTAAGACTGCTTTGAATATTTTATATACACTCCTCCCCGTGAGTTGGCTCACTTGAAAGAAAGGGTGACATTTGTTGTGAGTGGGTAAGCAGTAAATGTCAGCCCTGATGTCCACTGTCAGCTTTCTTTAGTCTTCTGTCAGAATATGACTGCTAGGAAGCAAAGGTGATGGTGCTTTCCTGTTTGAGAAGTCTTATGAGTTTCACAGCACAGTTTCACTAGGTAATTTTTGTGCCACACAAAGAGACCTCAGGCAAGATTTGTACAGCTCTGCAGTGTACAGTGCAGTTACTTATTTTATATTGTATATTAGTGTGGCCCAGTCACTAACAAGAAACTTGGCTCACATTAACATGCTCCCAAAGGAGTCAGCCAGTGAATTTATGCTGCTTGGGTAGTCATCATCAATTGAGAATGGTCCACTATTCCTTGAAGCAGACAGGTCATTGATGTTTTCAAGTTACCATCTTCTAATTATTTGGTTGTTTCCCTATGATTTTCTAGCTTCCAGCCAGTATTATTCCTCCAGTGTCTTTGAGCTCTTAACAATTCCTATCTTAATGATTAAAATTCTCCTGTGCTTTTATGTTTCTCATCACTAATTCTTTCAGCTCGTGGAATTTTTCACACCTTCACAATTATAGTCTCAACAAAACTGAATTAACATCACACAGCTGTGTTACACCAAACTGTCCTTGAATCACAGACAGCTGAAATCCTGTGCCAAGGGTTTCAGCTTCATCTTGAAAGTGCCATTAATTGGCTCAAAATTATCTGCATTTCTAGTTCAAAGGGATTAAAAACAGCAAATGCAGAATCAACATGCATTTTTTTTAAATGCTTTTGGGAAACTTCCAAAGGAAAAGCATTAAATGAGCAAATAAAAACTAATGCATGCTTCTGAGGAAGCTGTCTTAAAATATCAAAACTGGTTAAAATGGTGATGCTCTCTTTAGAAGTTCTCTTTCCAAAACAAAATAAATCAGACAAGTAAAGAGAGTAGCGAGAAATGTTAACCTGAAATCTATTTATGGATTCATGTTCATCTTATGGGAATGACTTGTAATATTTTTAGATAAGACAGTTTCATAGTTGTGTTTGTGCACTGTCTAGTACTACAGTTCAGATTGTTCATGAACATTTCAAAAGCTCTAGGTGCAGCATATAAAAAAAAGCAAAATTAATTCTGATCACTTTTCATTCCCTTTTTCTTGCACTTTCACTGCTTAGGTAATTTGAACAATTTTTTAGGCTATGATATGTGCATAGTACAGTATAATTGTTATACTAAAATTTGTTAGAGAAAATTCACTTTGAGAAACACCTTGTTCTATGACATATACTCCTGTGTCAACTGATGACAAATGCTCTGAGCTAATGAATAACAGATATCCTTGTGAGGGGAAAAATCCTTGTGGGACATTGTATTGGACAGAACACAATAAGAAAGCTGTTTATACATGGGGTTCTGTACTCCAACATCCACAGTCTCTTTAGTTGCTGTGCTTCTTTAGACTGCAAAGAATGTGGAACATTTGCTGCTGACGTAACATTGATTTGAATTCTGCAAGGGATTCCAAAAGAAAAGTCCACCAAAGGCTGCTGATGTTTTCAAACTCTTTAAAATAAAGTGCATTCAGTACAAACGCTCAAAGATTGGGTAAGTTTATTCCAGTGTAGTTTCTCTCCCTTAACAAAATTTCCTGCAACTTGTTTGGGTCATGTTCTTTTAATCAGATACAGCCCATTTCAAGATGACTATCTATGAAACAAGAATATTCAGAACACAGGTTTTGTTACATTTTCACATAAAAAGACCCTTTCCAAGCCCTTTCTAGTTAGTATCATGTAGTTGCTGCTACATGCACAGCCAGAAAGTTAAATTTTTAGTGGCTTCTTTTTCTATTTTTAAAGTAAAGGAGACCATAAATACATGTGGTCTCATTTATTTATAAGAGAGAGGAAAATTGATAACTGCTGACAAAATCCCAACTTCTGGCTTTCACTCACTACACTTACAATCCCTGGATGATTCTGCAAACATAGATAATTGCAGAATGTCTCTGGTTGACAAGTGCATAGAATGAAGTTCTTCAGTATCATGTCTGTGAGCTCTACCTTCA